>NW_018165105.1:255582-257795 GCF_001263595.1 Phalaenopsis equestris
ATGCATTGGGTTTTATTGTAGGTTAAGTCATTGAGGGAATTTCACTGTTGATTTAATTAAGGAAGCACGGGTCACATCTCGGTGCATCATGTCTAGTGTTTTGATCAGTTTATGAATCAGGGTCAAGTGCCAAGTTTAATTGTGCCTTTAAAGATTAGGTGAATGAACTCTTACCTAGGGTATGTTCCTAAAACCTTAGGAGGTTATACTGCAGAGATTAGGTAGATGAACTTTCACCTAAGGTGTGTACTTAAACTCTAGAAAAGCTTACACTGAGGACTAGGTGGATGGACTCTCACCTATGGTGCAATCCTAAAATCTAGGAAGTCTGTGCTGAGAATTAGGTGGTTGGGCACTTACCTAGAGTGTGCTTCTAAAGTGTAGGAAGCCTAAACTGATGACCAGATGGATAGACTCTCACACATGGTATGCACCTAAAGTCTAGGAAGCCTACACTGAGGGTTAAGTGGATGGACTCTCACCTAGACCTAAAGTCTAAGAGGTCTACACTGAGGACTAGGTGGATGGATTTTCACCTAAGGTGTGTACTCCTAAAACTCTAGGAAACCTACTCTTTAACTTATGCTTAAGGTGATTTAAGGTTTTCTATATCTTCCAATTAATTAAATCATCAATCCCTGACTTAACCATTAAGCAAGAAAGAGAAATTAAAACAAAATGAAGGGAGAGGAAAAGAGATCAACCCACTTCCAAAACTCAAAGCAAAAAAAAGGGGTGAGGGGCAAAAACACAAAGCAGTGTTAGAAATACCCAAAATAGTATCCAAACTGCTCCGAAATCAGCCCACAAAAGCACCACAAAACTGTGAATAAATTGCCCTAAATCAGTCACCAAAAGCACCCCAAAGCAGTGAATAAAACAATCTCAAAACATCCCAAAACAATGTGCGTTTAAATTGTGATCAAACCTCCCTAAAAATGTTCAAAAAGTTGCAGCGAAACTAGTCAAGATTAGTTCCCAAAACAGTGACAAAACCTTCCTAAAAACGTACATTTAAAGCTCCAAAAACTGCAACAAAGCTAGCCCAAAACAGTTCCCAAAACATCATTTAATTATCCTTCAAACAACATTAAAATAACAAGTAAATTTCCCCAAAATCGGCATTTAAATGGGGCACAAAGCCCCCCCTCAAGAACAGTAAATGAATCAACACTCGGGTGGCATATAAAGCCTTCGAAACCAGCAATTTATAATACCCAAACGGTGAAAAAGTCGAGGCAAAACAGTAAGAATGACAACTTAGAACGACATCCCGATTCTTCTTCAAAACAACGATAAAATCGAGAAACCGGCCAAGAAGAATTGAATAAAGATTTGCATGCAAACCCCACAATTCCTATGCGTTAACATATCTCCAAACTAGACTTTAATTCTTACATTTATACCACCCAAATCTTTCATGTCATGTCAAAACAACATCGATACGACTTCTAGCACGTGTGCGCAAAGATGTGTATGTAGAGGGATCAAAACTTAAGGTGTTAGAAATGTAAATCCATAATAATTGTGCGGTAGGTATGTAAATGCCCCCAATACTTTAACATATCAATGTGCATAAGACTGGTATCAATAACTAAACTGGAAAATAAAGCCGTAGGTTTCGTATTTGTCAAAATCATTAGGCAAATAGTTGAAAATACCAAAGATTAATAGATTGTAAATAATAAATCAAACGGTTAAGTTGAAATCATTAATCATGATATAATTCAACACTAAATATTTGCCAAAGAGTAGTTCCCCTTTGCACATAATTAATTCATGAATTGGCAAAATTTATCATCCATAATAAATCTAAGCAAGATAATCTAAAAATAATACCAAAATCATCCATAAAACTGCAGTTTAGGTGTTAGGCAAGTGAAAAAAAAAAAAAAAATGGTAAGTATGTAACTCTTGTTATGTCGTGTACGCTGCAAAGAATAAAGAGGAAGGGGAAGAGGTATACCTGGCCGAAGCCCGCTGGAGAAGAAGAGGAGGAAGGAGGAGTTGGTCTAGGTTGTGAGGGTTGTATCAAACAGCGGGAACAACAGTTTTGGCTTCTGAGGGTTGTATCAAGCAGCGGGAGCAGCAGTTTCAGCTGCTATGGAGTCGTGCAGGATTGTTGCTGCGTGAACAGGAAGACGAGATCGAGCGGTCAAGGAGGCGGGCCGAATGACTTCTGTCGGATGAGGAAGAGACGAAGCAGCTGTTCG
>NW_018165105.1:257809-258310 GCF_001263595.1 Phalaenopsis equestris
GGGAAGCGAGCGGCCGGGCGAGCGGAATTGAGCGGAGCAGGAGCTTCGCTTTGGAGCGTGAGGCGAGCGAAGGCTTCTGGACGGGAGAGGAAGAAGGAGCGGGAGAGTCCGAGGGCTCTGCGGCTTCGGTGCGGGGAGAGGGGATCGAGCAAGCAGTCTGCGGTGGCTTTGATGCGGGGGAGACGGGATCGGAGCAGAGCGGAAGATGGGATCTGCGGCTTCGGTGTTGGGTGCGGGAGACGGGACCAAGCAGAGAGGAGGCGAGCGTTTTCAATGCAGGAAGGAGATGAGCGGGTTTTTCGGCGCAGGAAGGAGCGGGATCGAGCAGAGCATAGGATGGGGTGCAGAGACGCTATCGAGCAGGCGTCCTTCGATGCCAAGGGAGGAAATCTGGCGAGAGGAGGAAGAGGCGCAGTGCAGAGACAGGGAGAAGGTGAGCGCGGGGTCGAATTAATGAAAGGAGCGGGGTCGAGAGCCGTTACTTGAAAAGCATTGGCGGGG
>NW_018165105.1:259600-264422 GCF_001263595.1 Phalaenopsis equestris
CTTTCCCTATGAATTATTCTCTTTTGCTTTGTGACAGATGAAAAGTTTTTGAAACTTTATTTCAAGAAATTATAAATTTGATATAAATTGAATTCATGAGGGGTTTAGAAATATGCAATATTGACATTTGGAAAAGATATCCTTCTCGGGATTGATCCGACCATTTCCTTTTAACGAATTTAAACGTTTTAGACCGATACATTCATGATTTCGTTTTAATCTTTATTGATTCAACTTTGTTTTAAAAATAGATCGGTCTCCTTTTCGTTTATTTTATTTTTTATTATTTTTTATTTTTTTAACAGTCAAGTTAAAAATGAGAATTTTCGATTTAATTATATTTAGAAATGATTCACAGTCTTAAGAGAAAGAGAAAATTTAAAAATAAGATTTGGATCTTCGAGGTGATAAAATCTAAAGGGAGGATAGAATAGTAAACCATCTACCGTTCCTTTTTACAAATGAAAGATAAAACTATAAATTGGAAGAATATTTAGGGGTTGGAAGAAAGTGAGAGTTTAGATAACAATTAAGGACATGGATTGGAAAGATTAGTAGACCTGCACTTAGGTCCTTTAAGTTTGGAATAAACCTACATCTAATTGTTCTAATTAGATTTGAAGCACACTTCACAACTCTTTTGCCAGAACTATAGGTTTACCCCTTAGGTTTTAGGAGTCTGATGGTGAGCTTAGCTTAATCTAAAGAGGTTTGAGGGTTAGTTGAAAGACACTTAGTTGAAATTCGACACTTTAAGACACTTCAAGTTTAAACTAATGTGTAGGCATCCTAGATCTTAGGAGCACATCTTATGAGATAGTTTATCATCCTAATTTTCAAATGATCCTAAGATGTCAGGCATCTGACCCCAGTTTATGAGATAACTAGGACACTAGGCACGAGGGTGCACTAGATTGTGATTCATGACTGATTTAATTAAATTAAATAATGAAATTCTTACCTTAACTTGACCAAAACTGAAACTCAATGCTCCGCAATGAGTTTGTCTTACACTCAAATCTTCCTGGCAATTGGGGACATCCCAATATCACATATAAATTTTCTATTCTTGGTCCTTTATATGTGATATTGTATTTTATTTTATCTTATTTATTTATCATTTTTTTTACGATTTAACTGTTTTTCTCAAGACTTTTTCAGGTTATACTTTCCTCTTTTACACAGCGCATAATAGCTAAACTTAAAAAAGCAATGAACCTACCAAATGTAAATAATAGCTAAACTTAAAAGAGCAATGAACCTACCAAATGTAAAGATTTAATTTATATTACAACATTTTATTTTCCCAGCATGTTATATAGTTTTTTTTTTTTTATCTTGTTATACTAATCTGTATAGCACGTTATACTCTTCTTTCAACATGTTATAATGTCTTTCCTTTTTACTGTACAGTACAATGTTACCTTTCTTTCACACTGCATGCTTAGTTACTTTGATATGTTATACCTTAGTATAGAATAACCTAGTGGTTAGGTGCATGTTCAAAACTAGAACTATACCAAGAGGTGCTACTACGAAAAGTTTGGAGCGAGCATCGTGGGCAGCACGACGAAGAACAATTTCCAGGTGGATCAGCAAAACATCAAAACACATCACATAAACATTTTTACATCACCTATCATTACATCACCTATCCTATCACCTTCTTTAGTTTAAATAACCACCTATAGGATCACTCTTTAGGCTTTTTGTATAACTCCGTTGTACAATTATAAGTCTTAACGCTTTAGGATTCCGAGGTTACCGTGCGGTACGGTGTAAATTCACCTATCTTGTTTAAGCTATTTGCACACTCTGATATTATACAAACATGAGTCATAAATCCTAAATGATTTGCAGGATTGAAGTATCAAATAAGCATCACTTCAATACATAAAGCCGAACAATAGGATAGTTGGAACATCTCCGGGGTTTCTTCTGGATCTGTGATATCCCCTATTTTTCTTCCCTTTAGATTCCTTAAATAATTGTTCCTATTTTGAGCAATTCTTATTTGATTTTTCCATGTCCAATCGTGAAAACCTAAACTTTGAAATCTTGAAAACAAAACCACCTGATCTTAATCGAGAGTTTTCTTAAGTGATTTCGATCATTTAAGATGTAATTAACTATAGGGGTTTGTCTCTATAGGGAACTAGGAACCCAGATAAAATAAACCCTATCTGATTTTTTTTAGATAGGGGAACTTGCTGGCATTTTATAAAAATATTTCGCAGACTAACACGAATGTCACAAATTGTTTAATCTAGGTGATTGAATCCCTATTACAAGTGATATATTTATCCTTCGGGATAAGTGTATTACTTGTAGTATTGTATTCAATTATTTAAGTTATTTAAAATGTGAATACCCGTTTGGTCTCATCTATTTTAAAATTAAAATGTTACTTTTTAAAATAAAAAGGGTTGTATTCATATTTAAATTATTTTCAAAATCACAAAATCACTACTTTTTCAAATCACGAAGTTAAAAAAGGCCGACACCGACACGCGCCACTACTTGCTCCCCACTGACTGCTACCGGCTTCCAATAGAGGTACAAAGAAATCAAACCAAGCCAAGCCAAACATATCCTTGTTCAAGCTCGAGCTCGTTTATTAAAAATTTGTTCAAGCTAGAGAGGTTAAGAAAGTGTTTGAGGTCAAGCTTGTATATTAAAGCCCGATTCCAACTTGGCTTGAGCTCAATTTGAACTCAAATTATATAGATATTATCAAACTCATTAATAAGCAGATTGTTTAACAAAATAAAGAAACCATAATCAAGCCTTTATTGTGCTTTATTCAAGCTACATACGAGTTGCTTGTTTGAAAGAATAAACTACTCGTATCAAATAAGGTTTGTTGAGCCTATAAATAAACATCCAAACTTATATTTTACATGAACGAGGTGTCGTTGAGCGGTAATCAAGCTTCATAACTTACTTACAAGCTTTAAATGATATTGATATGAACATAAATGAATCAAATAAGTTGTTCAAACTTGTTCATTTAGCAAGTGGGCATTTACAAAAGTGTTCAAACTCGTTCAAATTGCTAATCAAGCAATCATGAATGAACTCTAATCTAGCTGATCCACAAGTGGCTCGTTGAATGCTCGATTCACTCGATTCTTGCTCCAACCACCCACTAGCCATTCAACATTTGTGTCCTACCACCAGGTTGTAGATTCACAAACCAAACAGAAAAATCAATCTCCTAATTTATTTTAAACCTCACTAAATGATTTTAATATATTTTAAATAGACTACATTTTAATTACACTACGTCCTTTTATAAAACATTTCTTTTTTGATAAATCAAACCGTCCCTTAATCTATTTTTATATCTTGGACCAAATACAAAAAAAATTCAAACAAACTAGATTTTTATTACACAACATATCTTTTAAACTACATTTTTTTTTAATAAACCAAACAGCTCGTTATTTGATTTTATTTGAACCCTCTCCAAATTTCTCCATTTATAATTAAAATTTTCAAAAAAAAAATCCTAAGTTCATATCCGACTTACAAAATTGCAAAAGTACAAAACCATTAATTCTCATCATCCACAAGCCCATTTCCTCCATAATCCTCCATAATCGTAAAAAGCCAATGATGGCAAACTAGTTGAAGTTGCAAGATGCCTTGGGCAACCGCCTACATAAATACGGTTGCAGACAATTGCACGTCAATTGTGCAAACCCCAATCCAGCCAAAACCATGATACTTCCAAGGCAACAACAAATATTGATCTAATAAACTCAAATCGCCATACCACCATCAAATGCAAAATAGCGGTTGCAAGAGATAATGTAGAAAATACAACCCATTCTCAAAGTAGAGAACATTATAAACAACTTTTATTGAAAAGAAAACATGAAAAATATCCTACTAAAAAATTAACCAAACTACCGAAATGAAAATTTTCCTTTCAACCTATTAGTTTAAATGCACACCTACAACATCTTTTATGATTGTGGCCCATTATGGTATTTGATGATATGTAACTTTCATCAACCATATGACATAAATTACATAACAAAGTCACATTGATCCACTACCATAAAATATAAATATTAACGAATGAACTACTCAATGGATGCCCATATAAAAAAACACACCTTAAAGAACCCCGAATAAAGCAAGGATTGAACTGAGCATTAATTTTTTTTTTATCAAAGGGTTAATACTGGGCATTAATGACTTAAGTTAGCACTAGGAAATCATGATGACCGTATCCTTTAATAGTTTTTTATAATATGTAATTTCCAACCATATGATATCAATTACATATCAAAGTCACATTGATACAACAACACAAAATATAAATATTAGCAGATGAACTACTCAATGGATGTCCGTATGCAACAAAAAAACATAGAATAACACCAGTAAAGCAAGGTCTGAACTGAGCATTGATTTTTTATCAAAGGGCTGATACTAGGAATTCATGGTATAGGTTAAACTAAAACTGAACAAAACAAACAATAACTTGTAGACTGAAAAAATAGGTTCATGTAATTAATGTGATGTTAAAAACAAACACTGAAAACCATATAATTATATAGTCAATGGCATTTATCATTGTGATACAACACTTACAAGGTTGAAAAGTCAAAACAGAATAATCTGGTATAGCAAAAGCCTCAAAAGATCTAAGGTACAAAAAAAATTAAGTAATATTAGAATTTCACAGTCAAATTATATGATTAACAAATTTCTCGATAACACCTTTACAATCAAAATTTATTAAAGCTGGCTTAAGAAAAGAAAGAATAATCAAGCAAATTCAGTCCCCCTCCCAGTCCCCTGCCTCAAG
>NW_018165105.1:264501-280323 GCF_001263595.1 Phalaenopsis equestris
CCCAGCCCCCAGCCCCCCTCCAAAACAAAGCAAAAGAAAAGAAAAAAAAACAGCGACATAAAACAGTTTTAGTTGTGGCTGGACATGTTTTCAAGGTAGCATGAGTATCAAAGAGGAAGAAGTTTTCAGGTCCTCTATATTCCTCTACCTAAATGATTAACTATGTGGTTTTTCATGTAAACTTGAACCCTCATAGCATGAAATTGCTGTGATTTAAAAACTCACTCTCCTATTAGGGTGTCAAAAATTGACTTGACACGCCAGCTCAACCCAAACTCAGACTCAAAAAACTCGGGATTTGGGTTGACCCAAACAATTTTTGGGTCGTGTTCTATCTATTTTTTGGAGTTGGGCCAATAAAAAATCGACCTGAATCCAGCTCGCTAACCTGAAACTGACTCAAAATCGACCCGCCACAAAACTGGTTATAATCGACCAAAATATTACCGAATAACTATTATGCCTTATGTTAAATGGGTTATTCGGATCAGCGGTTTGAAGGTGACTTTCTGACCCGTTTAATATTCGGGTTGGGTTCAGGCCAAACAGTTTCGAGTTGGTTCAATTTTGGGTTAAACGCGAACCCGGTTTGACACCCCAACTACCACTATTAATTTGCAGGTTGTATCTCATGGGCAAAAGTCAGGAAAATGATATTTGATATGTCAAATTGCAAGACAATGGGATAACAAATGATAAACATTGGATTCTACATTTTTGCTTAAAGAACTACCTGATTTAAAGTGTTAGCGGAAGCAGCAACCATCATGGTCCCAGCACAAGTACAACAAAGGCCAACAAAGTCTATAACATGTCCACTTCCCAGAACATAACCTGCTCCAGAAGTTGCAACCACCAGCATGCTGAAGAGAAATATAAAATAGCATCCAACAATCATACATAATATTTGACAAAATAGTGAAAGAAAACATTATAAAGTTTTAAAAGGAATATTTACTACTTTATTCAACTAATATTGAAAAAAATGATGAATATAGAGAAACAAATAAAGAAACATGAAGGTGATCATGTGCCCACAACTGAGGCAACTTGGCCAAGCTGCAGTGTAAAAAATACCGAATAACTATTATGCCTTATGTTAAATGGGTTATTCGGATCAGCGGTTTGAAGGTGACTTTCTGACCCGTTTAATATTCGGGTTGGGTTCAGGCCAAACAGTTTCGAGTTGGTTCAATTTTGGGTTAAACGCGAACCCGGTTTGACACCCCAACTACCACTATTAATTTGCAGGTTGTATCTCAGGGGCAAAAGTCAGGAAAATGATATTTGATATGTCAAATTGCAAGACAATGGGATAACAAATGATAAACATTGGATTCTACATTTTTGCTTAAAGAACTACCTGATTTAAAGTGTTAGCGGAAGCAGCAACCATCATGGTCCCAGCACAAGTACAACAAAGGCCAACAAAGTCTATAACATGTCCACTTCCCAGAACATAACCTGCTCCAGAAGTTGCAACCACCAGCATGCTGAAGAGAAATATAAAATAGCATCCAACAATCATACATAATATTTGACAAAATAGTGAAAGAAAACATTATATAGTTTTAAAAGGAATATTTACTACTTTATTCAACTAATATTGAAAAAAATGATGAATATAGAGAAACAAATAAAGAAACATGAAGGTGATCATGTGCCCACAACTGAGGCAACTTGGCCAAGCTGCAGTGTAAAAAAAAGCAAGCTCTCTATTGCTCCTATTAATAACCACAATTTATTATGAAACAAAAAGCAAGCAATATTATGAAGTTACACTTCAGGTTACAATAATATGAAAAGACAACTGAATTTTTGTATAATATGGTGCAATCTCTGTAGCAGTTATCCTGAAGTCATAAAATAGATTAAAAACAACTATGATGTAACAACAAATCAAATAACATATAAAACTTGAAAGATGTACAAAGATATTTCTGATTGATACAGTTCAAGATGCTTTAAAGGATATCTATAGAAAACAATGTCAAGAACATATTGAAGATTGTTTTAAAATACAAACAGAAAATGTAGGCATTTGAGTTTCCATTATGATCAGTTTCAAGCAAACTTGAAAACTAGAAAAAGAATCTATAAATGACATTTTTTAACTCCAGGACAGCCAAAAGAAAGCTATCTATCGATATTGAGGGGAAAATACAGTTCAGCACATAACATAATGGAAAGGTAGGATGTTTCTAAAAACCCGTGTAATCAATAGCATTGCACCCACTCTTACATAATGAATTGCTCAATACAAGCTGGCTTTGCACTGAAAACTCCTAAGAATGGTTATTTCCAAATCACCAACTAAAGTTATCTGACTATAAACTAGATTCCGAATATATAGGCAAATTCATCATTTACAAACAGTTCTATCAATCTCGATGAACAAGACTAATCACAACAAGCTTCCACAACAGCCTATAACATTACTTTTCTGTGATGATGTTGTAAATGTGCAACAAAGGAATTTTTGCAATGAAGTGCGCTTTCAACTAAGTGGATGTAACAAATGACAAGCATACACATACAACACATGGTTCATAATCAGAGAAGTCAAATGACTCAAACCACAGCTATAGTTGCTAATATAACTGAAAACATAACATCAGTATGCTTAAAATATTGAAGACAAATAATGAATGGAGAGCATATGAAGCTACTTATAAGACTGTACCTGTACATATATAAACTAGATAATCAATTAGTTATTTCCAGATCCATGTATGGTCTCTATTCGCACTATTCAGGCTGACAATAAATTAGCCAGAAATGCAAAATAAAGCCACTGCAGTTAATGCGAGATTGATTGTCTATAAACTTTTAGAGACAAGAAGACCGAGCAGAGTAAACAACAGGCAGAAGAGCAGTGTGAAAGTTAAACTTGGTAAGTAGGACAACAAATGAAACAAAACCAAAAAATGAAAAACATCGGCAGCCAGAAAGGTAAGCTAAAGCCATTAAAAATCTTCATTTCCCCCAAATTTATATAAAAGAGAAGCTAATGAAGGAAGCTGTCCCCTGCCAAAACATTTGAAAGAATTAACCACAAGCTGATGAAGAGCAAGCTGAAGAAGATAATTATGAGAAAATTTCTCAAGAGGTGAGAGTTAGGTGAACATGATGCAGCAGCACCTCAAATCATCTTTTAGGTGAAAGGAGAAAAACTTTGTGGTCACAAGATAAGGTTAGGGGCTAACATCAACAGGAAAAGAAGAACGAGAGATCAGAAGTCAAAACAAAGGCATCATGGGTGAGTCCCACTATAAGAGATTATGCTCAGGAAATTCTCATACCAGCTGCATTTTTCAAATGATTTAGCAAGGAAACATAGAAACAACACACCAATGTTTACTGAGAACACTTCAGATCACTATTGTCATCCCTGATTTAAAATTGTTGTCATGCTAGATCATCAAAAAAAAAAAAATAAATAAATTGAAAAAGAAAAAGAAAATTAAAAATTTTGTTTATTGAAAGTAGGGAAAAAGGCCAATGACAAATAAGGACGGCATAAGGCCAATTACAGGCAACTTAAACACGCACAGCTTCTGGAAGAAAATTTTTTTATAAGAGTTCAGTACTTGGAAATGAGAACATAATAAATGAAACAAAAGAGCTTGCCTTATTCTCACATAGGCAATATAAAAGTGATAGTCAAAACCTTTATTGTTCATATCCATGAATTACTCATACTTGACCATAGGAGGAAAAGGAGAAGTAATTTTGCAATTCATGAATTTGCATAGTCTTTGCTCACTTAGCCAACTCTCAACTGATTTTACACAAAAGTATTTAATCTTCTAATCGTTCACCTTGATCTCTAGACAATTTATCCGAAATAGAATTGAAGGAATAAAATGCAACAAATTTTGAGGGCCTTTAGGACAGACATATATGGGAATTAATTTATACTTTATTTTACCTTTTCCTCTCAACAAAAAAAAAAAAAAAAAACAAATCTCGCAAACAAGCTCGGCATGACATAAGGAGGAGCCATATCCTTAAAATTAAGGAAGTTGATGGCATCATGTTAAAAGGGAAATAGAAGGCAAGATGGAAATGGTAGTGATAAAAGGATAGCTTTTCATCACAAAGTGAATTGAGAAATTTGTTTGTCTTAGCAGTATTCACTATCTTATTTGTTATGCAGGAGGCCGATTTGAACTTGATATTCGAAAAAGCCTCAAGGCTCTTAATTGACAAATCATCCATCTTAAATCAAGAAACAAGAAGAAGAATAAAGAAGGCATGGGAAGATGAAATTTAAGAATAAAAAACTTCAACATGAAGGGCCAAAATCATGAAAAAAATTTGAAGTATCAAGCAGTATTTTGGCAATATCTGTTGATCAAGCTGCTATTATAGCTCTCAAATCAAAATGTTAAAAAAAAATTGTAATTATCTATCATCATTACAGGAAGAATAAGTGACACATCATAAAAAAGTTTATTTTTCACAAAATATGACTGAATATTAAAACAAAGTAGATGGAATGAGAAACTCTAAACATTATTTTTTATTACAAACAAAATGTCATATGAAAAGAAACATATCTTAGAGCCAAGAAAACAACAAAAAGAAAATACAAAAAGAAGAAGAAATAAGTCGAGCAAACTTCTCATAAAATTATTTTTTCTTCATGAAGGTAAGCCAAAAAGTCAACTATCAATATGCCAACTGAAGAAGTTGGCATGTCTTCACTTCATCTTTAGAAATTCCAACAATAAAAAGGAAGCATGACACATGACAAAAAATTATCTCTAATGAACCAGTGTTGAATCAAGTGGCAAAGAATAGGTTTGCCTCCAGCAAGAAACTAAATTGAATGAGAAGATTTAAAATTTTCTTATCAAAATGTCTTTAATTTTTAAGTTGTCAATGCCAATTTCCAGGTGTACTTATGGGCAACTTCATTAGAAAAGTATGATCATTATAAAATAAATTTAAATTTCTTTGGTTTAGCATATTAAGTTACGGAATTCCTTAAAGATATAATCTCAGCAAGAAGAATGTCAACCTAAAACACCAAGAACGTTATCCCAACTTCTTCTCTTGGAGAAACTTACACAAAGTTTCTCACCTCAGAACTACGCTCAGAATTGGCTCGAGCTCACTCATCAACTGCAAAAAAATGTGGGAGTTAGTATTTTAGAACCAAATTTGTTTGTCTCCTTAATAATTTCAGGAGTAGCTCAAAGCTCCTTAAAAGAACCTCTTCCAGAAGTAGCATCAAAAGCAAGAGAATATTCTGAACTGGGGCCATCCATAGAAAGGTGAAGCAATTGTGACTTCTCTAGAAAATCTCTAGCTTGAGGCTCATTAATATAATAATTCAATTTAGATAACCATGATAGTTTTGGACTGTGTAATTGTGCACTCAAAGTCCTTTTAAAGGAATATTGTAATTCAATTCTAGCCATAAGAGTTCACTCACAGTAAGTTTGGCGATGATATTACAATATCCGGTTTCCTTCTCACCTTCAATAGAGGTGGTAGAAAAATGTCTCTTCAACAATTTTTTTCTCAAAATTGTTTGTTTAGTAATACCAGAAGGTTCAATCTTCCTTTTTTCAAGATAAGGCGATTGCGACTGCAGCATCACTTCCAAGTACTCTTGCAAGGCTTTTCATTTTCATGTTTCATAGTAAATTTGAAATGAGCTACAGGCCAGAAAAGTTTTCGAGATTGAGATTTTCAAATCTCTTCCATCTCAACAAAAACCAAATATTCATATAAGCATAGAGGACAAAAGAAAAACAAGAGCCACAAAAAAATTGAAATTAACTCCAGGCAAATATTTATAAGCTTTTAGTGATGTTGATGTGTGCACGAGAAAAAGTAGTTAAATTCCGGTAAACAATGACAATCAATATGCCAGCTCATCAAGAGCCGAATTCAATTTTGAAAGCTTCATTCTCATAAAATAGAAAAGAAAATCAGTGAGCTCATGCGCAACCAAGTCATCTAGGTCAAGTTAATTAAGCCATATCACCATCATGAATCAAGTTCAAAAAGTTGTATTGAACTAATTTGTTGAAAGCCTTAAGTTGTCTGAAGGAACAATGAATTTGAAGTTTTCCTAAAGCTATTCACCCACTCAAAATGAACTCGCCGTCAGGAGAATTTGCTAAAGAGTTCGCCAAAAATTTCGATCTCGCCCTTAACTTGAATTCATCAAGTTTTACTTAGTGCATGTACAACAATTAGTTAGAAAGGCTAGAACATTTTAACAGCAAATATTGCTAAGCCTTGATATGTCATTTTAACCATCATACTCAAAATTAAATTATTCATGTATTACTGAATGTCAATTTAAACCTATAAAGACGGGCACAAAGGATGACTTGGACGTATTCTGGCAGACTTAGATTAAGGCTCTGTTTGGCACAGCTGTGGATTATTTATAATCTATTGATAAGTAGATTATTCTGATAATCTGATAATCTGCAAATTATTAGAATAATTTGACTTGCTATTTGGAGCAGCTTATTCAGACTAACTTATGGGAGCAGCTTATTTAGACTAACTTATTGGTGGTTAAATGACATTCATGCCCATGTCTGATAAAATTGTTTGGAGCAGCATATTCAAAATAGCTTATTGGTAGAAAAAAAACATATAGTACAGAAACATACGATAATGACAGGGATGTTATAAAAGATACCATATAGTTCTCACACCCTGAAGAGTACCAGGAGAACTGAAAAAAGTACAAATACAAGTGCAACAAAAAGCAAAAAATATTAAAATATTTAACTTCAGACTCTGGCTACGTCGGTCCTCAACTTCACTGTCAGCCTAAGAAAAATTCACAGGACTGCTGGCATGACTACTGACGGTGTAATATGTGGAACTATCAGCCCACTGGAAGAAACCGCAACGAGCTGAAACACCTCTGGCACAACCATAGAACTGTCTCCCAAAGCAATGCTCCTTACATGACGTTAGCAACGGAGATGGTAGTTACTTGTTGGTAAAATTTCATATTACTGCAACAAATACATATACAATACAAAAAAAATATCATTCCTCGACCAAAACCCGCAAATATTTGAGACATAATTCAGGCTCTAGTGCTATGAATATTTTCATTCGAGTTGAATCCTATCTCAAGTTTTTTCACACTGTGCGAGAAATCGTCTGTCGCCCACAACTTCAGGAATAGTGCCCAAAAGCCTAAGACAGTCTAATATGTTAAAATTAGATATTGGTGGAGCTGCAAAAGCTTCAATTAAACGATCGAATGAGGTGTTCACAGAATGTTCCTTCTCTTTATTTTACTTAGCAATCCTTGGCCTCTTTAAAATTGTACTGGATTTCCCCATATCCCTCTGGTTAATACTATGCACTTCTTCATCGGGTGTCAATGACTCAAGTGTGATCTCATCTGGTATCCCTGTAAAACCGCTTTCAGTGAGGTTGAATGAAAAGTTTCCCGTTGCGACAACCCATTTAAACATTATGTCCAGTTTCTCTTCAAATTTCGGCTCTATTCCGCATTGTTTGTACTTCTTCGCTGTCGGTACCGCCTGTGATATAGCATTTAGAGGGGATATTTAGAAAATTATAATTAGAGAAAATAATTTGCGAAGCTAACATTTAATGGATTATATAGAAATTTACCTCTAAATTTTCAGCCCACCATTCAGCTGGAGCATCAATTGTCCTTTTAATCGGATCTCAATCCAGGTCAGTAGATCCATGTTTCAACTCCTTCCATATTTTTCATTTCTTCTTCAACTGCTCCCATTTGTTTTTAAATTTAAGTCGGTCGTAATCTCTGTCAGTGAATTCTTTAAATCTCTTAGCAATGTTTTGACACCCTTCCTTATTAAAATACGTTGTTGGTCTGTTCCCCGGTTCTATTTCTTTAATACACATATAGTAAAAAATATTTGTAACGTCTTTATCCCACATTGCGGACGGGTGCCCTTCAACCACTTTAGACATGATTCAACAGCAATGTCGTGTAACTATTCTGAATAAAAACATATTAAGAATAGTTTATTGCTAAAAATGAATCAACATCCATACATGTCGTGGAATCAACAAAAGTAAAAAAAAAATGAACCAACATCCACAGAATTAACCATCAACAGTGTCGAGATTTGCTAAAAGAAAAAAAAATAAATAAAAAATATTACCACAAAAATTTTAATGATTCAATATCTACTAAACAGAGCAAAGCCATACCCAAAGCAAAAAATGAAAAGGCAGTTAGATACATAAAAAACTTTTCAATGAAAAATAACAATGCATTTAAATAGTTTCGGTTCAATGCAAACCCAACAAACTACCAACCTCTTTGCAAAGAATTCTAGAATGTGTATTTCAACAACGCATTCGTACCTCATATGCATTTCCAAACTGAAGATAGGGAATGCCACAAGATATGCAAAGCCAACACATACACATTTTCAGCCTCAGCCAAAATTTCAATACACATTTTCAGCCGCAGGATATGCATAAAGACGTTCCTAAATGCAACTTCTCATACATGCTGCAGGAATGTCGCTATAATAGCCAAAATTTCAAAATCCTATAGGTGGGCTAAAAATCACTGCGGATGAAACTAAAAATCACTGCATGGGGAAGATATGAAATACTCCAAGATCGGCAGAGCCAAAACAAAATAATAAAGAACCACTGCAATGCCCCAAATTCCATAGGAGCCGAACAGAGAGAGGAGGCACCATACGACATAAAGAGAGGGATATAGAAGGATTAGGGCCCAAATTCCATCAATAAGAACCATCACAAAGACAAGAACACCCAGCCAAAACTAATGCAATGCCACAAATTCCATAATTTTTTTCGGAACAACCTCGATACTTTCACCAAAATTTCAAATTCAGTAAAAAGAAAGTTCATAGAAGGATCGAAAAGCTTTGCAACAAATCAGGAGTCAGAGACCCAAAACTGTGTATCGAAAGTTCAGAGAATGCAAAACCACCTATCCAAAATTCCATAAAAAACTTTCAAAACCACCAATGATCCATCCAAACAAGATGCAACGCCGCACAAATCAAGGATTGAAAAACATCTAGCAAAAACACAGAAGGATCGAAAATGACGATGCATACCAGACGGGAAAGTATGGTTTCGTTAAGAGGGCGACGAGATGGAGAGCAGAGAGTGGATTTCTTGCCAAATTTCTCAACGGCAGCGAGGAAGAAGGCGAGGGCGAGGGAGACTGAAGATGGGCACGGGGCGTCTTTTTCACCCTAAACGCACGAACTCAACGCAGGACGCGAGAAGAGGAGAGCTTATCGCGCTCCGTCTTATGACGCTAACACCGCGTATGAGCGGTGGGAATAAGCTTGCGCGGAGGGCTGTCAAAAAAGCTCGTTGTTCGCGAACAGTTCGTGTTCGGTTCGTCAATGAGTTCGTGTTCGATTCGTTCGATAAGTAAACGAGACAAACGCGAACAATTTTTTTTCGTTCGGTTAGTTAAACGAACCAAACACGTCGCCCCCGCTCCCAATAAGCTGCGCCAAACAGACCCTAAGCCAATGTGTTCGCTCTAACATGGATCTACTAGGTTTCTAGGGATTCTCTCTCTCAATATTTTAGAATCGTTTCAAATTACTAGTAAAGTTCTCGTATTACCTAGACAAATTTGAAACTAACCGTCATTGTTATTGAACAAAAAAACTACCCTAAAATTTTACTAAAAAGAGTCAAATATCCGATACCTGAGACGTGCTTTGGAGAGCTCCCAGTAGCATCGACCATAGTGATTGACGACCTCAGAGATGCCCCTGACCTTCTGGAATGGTAACACGGGAGCATACCCCGAAGATTCCAGCACCACCTCCGACTCAGCAGCGGAATCAGCGGTGGCTGCGGCGGAGCCTATAGGTACTCCCCTTTCGATGGAAAGCTTTCCGAGCTCCGGCTTCCAGGGACCTGCCGCGGAATGTAGTCGGGAAAATTGGAGTAGACAACTCTCAAGCCCTACAGAGCGATCACTGAAGTAGGAAGGGGCAGGAAAGGGCGCAATTGAATGACGGACAAAGCAGGACACCGGGGTAAGACTAGCGTTGCGGTTTGCACTGCGAGAGGGAAGGAGAATGAGACTCCTCATCACGGCGCTTCTCCACATGGTAGCGAGCAACTCTTAGTACCAGGATTTGAGCAGAATTTAAGCAGGATTTAACCTATATCCAACCAAAGACAACTTTAAATCCCACGGGATCTTGAATCCGTTTCTCCTTCGTTTTGCCTTAAATCCAGATTTAGTAAATCCCGTTGGAACGTGGATTTACGGGATTTAGAGAAGCTGAAGAGAGCGAAGCTTAGTGGGATGAAGAAAGATAAAGACTAGGGTTAGCGGGTATGGTGCGGAATGGAATGGGAGATATACCGGAGTTTCGGCGATGTTCGTCCACCACGATCCCATCCTTCCCAGCTAGCTCTGCACGCGACTTTATCGGGAGGGTTTCGGGCACGTGAGGAGGAAAGGGAAGGAAGGCTATGGTTTCGGGAGAAACCGGTGAGGGTGGAGCCAGGTAAGCGAAGTTTGCGGGCAGGAGAGGAGGTGGGGAAGGAGAGGTAGATAGGTTACGGGATTTAATATAATTTTATTTCAGTTAATTATAATTAGCTTAATTGATTAAAAAAATTAATTAATGTATTTTTAAATTAATTATAATTACATAAATTTATGTGTAAATATTTATAATTATTTAATATAAATTAAAGTATATTAAATTTTAATTAATTTTCTTAAAATATTAAAAATTACTAATTAAACAAATAAAAAATTATCAATGTATATTTAATAACAAAAGCTTTTTACTTATAAACAATTAGTTGAATAAATTATTATTGATGATTAATTATTTTATTAAATAACTAATTATTTTTCAATTTAATTTACTTTAACTTAATGAGATTCTGAAAGAATAGCAAAATCGCTTTACTTTTATAAAAAGTTTGCTCATTTTAAAATAAAATTTTTGGCAGTGCTCCACTTTGAAATAATAGCATATTTATCATTTGAAACTTTAGAGAAACTATTTCTCTCATATGGATTAATAATTTATTTATTAGATATTATCAAATTTAAATTAAATCAATAACTAAAGTTGCATCCTTGAAGTCAAATTTGTTTGTGGGCACACCCTAAGTTGGAAATTGATAGAAGGAGAAACTAAAGATTGGGGGAGCATAGAAAGCTCAAGTAATTGAATGAAAATGTCAATATTATATTTTTCTTATTCTTCAGCTTGGATTTAATTAATGACGTGAGGGTCCCACGAATTGTTCTTTAAGAACCCCCACCACTTCCCTTGACATGCCTTCTTGGGGCTTCACTTCTTCATCGAAGCCGTGAAGAACAACCAAGTAACTCTCCTTTTCTTTTGGAATGCCCTCTTTGAATTGGATGGTGATACACTTAAAATATATAGTCTTTTTATACACATTTTTATGCTTATTTTTTAAATATTGTGCTTTAATTAAAGATATTTGTGTGTTTTTCTTTCAGGTATAATCGAATGGATGAAAAATCATAAAAGAACTGAAAAATTTTTCTTTCAGGTACAATCAAATGGATGAAAAATCATAAAAGAATTGAAAATTGATCAAATTTAGAGAAAAAATTAAGAATATGCAAAAAATGAG
Organism: Phalaenopsis equestris; assembly: GCF_001263595.1. Classification (NCBI taxonomy): domain Eukaryota; kingdom Viridiplantae; phylum Streptophyta; class Magnoliopsida; order Asparagales; family Orchidaceae; genus Phalaenopsis; species Phalaenopsis equestris. The sequence continues at coordinate 276,139 of NW_018165105.1, forward strand.
TTGATGTGCCTAAGCACCCAGGACTGGCGCTTGCACGTCAGTTATTCAGAGAGAGCTGAGTCTAAGCGCTAGGTACCCCGAGTCTGATACCTTGAGCTTAAGCGTCAGAAGTAGTTATTTGATGATTCATTAAATTTTCATTGAATTTGGATGACTTTTTGAATAGGTGTTTGAAGCAACCCTTAGTAAAAACGTGGGAAATAATTCATGGATACAAAAATTCATTCAATTGGTTTTTGAAAGGAGGCAACTTCTAGAATATTTATTGAATGATGACACATTTTGAAGAGACATCATGACACCCGTTGGATTTTATTACAAAAGACTTGGATCATTAAAGTCAACCGCCGAAAGGCCAGCCAATCCCAACCAACAACGAATATCCATCCAAGTAACCGCCCATTGCCACCGCCGTCGTCGACCACCTTCTACACCTTTTATTTTCTTTTGAGTTTTAGTTTGTATTGTGAGTGAAGGAAGAGAATTCAAAGAAACTTCAAGATTCTTAGTGGAGAGGATTTGAGATAAACTTTTATCTTTGTGACTACATTTGGTTTTAATTTAGATTTCTTATATTGTTTACATGATTTCTACTTTTAAACTCAAGTGTGGTTGTGTTTTCTCTATGAATTCTGAGTAGTTTTCTTTATCTTTTTCCTTAAAATGATAAGTGATTAAGTATTGAAAGGAAGTTTTGTGAAGTATTAGAATTTAATGTTAGAAGAAGTTGTGATGATTTTAAACTTTGTACTCCATTTACTTCTTGATTTGGTCAATTAAGATGTTAATACATGTTATGAGAACATGTAAGATCTGAGATGATATTGTCTCAGTTAACAAATGGTAGAAATCAAATTTGATTTCATGGGGTTGTGTGCAAATAAATAGGAAAATAAACTTTGAAGGGTGTAGAATTAAAGGTCTTTAGAGTGACACCCCTAATTTAATTTAAAGTTTTAGGTTTTTATACGATATGTTAGCCCTCAGGTGGAGGGAGAAGAGGGAACTCTAGAGTGAGAACTAATATCTTCCCTACTTAACTGGTTTTCAAGACTATTCAAACTATAAATTAGCCAATATTTTTTAAAGCATCTCTATTAAGGGTAAAGAATATTATTGCTCCTATTTGACACAACACAATTAGAATACTTTCACAACAAAATTTTTATATTTATTATTGATTCATGATAAGGAAAAATATATTTTATTTAAATTGTCTTTATTTTGCAAATATTTAGTTAAGTTAATTAGTTGCTTACTTTATTTTTAATTATAAAAAATTTACAAAAAAAATCGAACTTTCATTCCGATTTTAGTATCTAGAGTTTAAGTAAGAATATTTTTTAAGTAAAATTTTGTTATCTAATTTCTACTATTTTGTAATTTGCATATTATTATATATCCCTGTGAGTTCGATATTCGAGGCTTAATCAAAAAGTCCTATATTACTTGATAACGATACATATACTTACGTAGTATCTCATATTTAAATATTATAAATTTATTCTTATTTGCTTCATAGTGAAGAATTTACCTAGCTTTTGCTTGGGATCAAGTTTTTGACTTTGTTGCAAAGTAAGAATTATTATGAAGGAAATTAAGCATATGATCGCAAACATCACAATAAACATCTATATAGAAAGTCAGGATCAGATGGCTAATAGTACTTTGACTTCCTGCTTGTTAGATCTTGTTATCGGTACTAAGTAAGCTTGATTCCATTCGATGATGTGCATGCTAATGACGAATGACATTTAGAACGCTCTTGCTTGATCTAAACATTTCATTCATAAAAAAACTTTAAAATCATCCACATGAATGACACAGAAGTCCAATGTAATTGACCTCACCTCAATATTGGTCTTTACTCTCTCGTTATTCCATGAATTTATCTTTCTACTGAATTGACCACCTTGATGGAGCCTCCTCCTTTAGTCATATGCAAACCCAATCTCTTTGGCTCCTCGTCATATATGAAGTTATGGGAAGCACCCAAGTTCACTATTGCTCTAGTGGCTTTCCCGCCTATTATCATCTCCATAAAGAGTGAGCCCTTCAATTAGGGTTTAGCTGGAGCTTGCATCGCATTCAATAGTTGTATAACCCCTACTTGTGTCGTTGTATCACCGCCTTATTGCTCCTGATGGCTTGCAATGAGAGAGTTTAGAGCCTTCTTCTGAGGGCAATCCCTTGCCCAATGAGGTCCTCCATAAAGGAAACAGTTGTTATGTGATTTGGTTTTATTGTTATTAGACTTTCATTTGTCTTTTACCTTGTATGAAGTTGATTCCTGACGAGTCTCTTCCTTGTGTTTATCCTTGTATTCCCCACCTTTAACATAAATACTCTTCATATCTTTAGGCTTTGTGGACTCTTCTGAGTATTCAATTAAGCTTTCAATGACCGCAATGACAGCGACATGATCTTGCATTCTGTGCCTTCTAAGCTCAGTCTTTGCCAATTGTTCGAGTTTGTCCATGAACTTGAATAGAGCATCCTTGTCAGACATGTCAGGAATTTCAAGAACCAAGCTTCTGAACTCCCTAATATATTTCTGAATCAATCCCTCTTGTTTAAGCCTTCGCAATCAGACTTAAGTGTCATCCTCCGCATTCTCATGATAGAATCACTTTTTTAAAGTCATCAAAGATGGATATGATGCACATATCTTTCTCAATATATCTTCGTCTTTTTCTCCCCCACAACATAACAATGTCTGAGAGATAAAGGGTTGCAAATTAATTTTTTGCATCTTCATATGTAATCCCTATCGCTCCAAAGTATTGCTCAAGTCCCCATAGGAAATTTTCCACTTCCTTCAAGCTGCGAGCTCCTTCAAAACTATTTGGTTTTGACACTTCCATACGATTGGCTTCGAAGATATGATGGTTGGTGGACGTTGCTAGTGTCCTCTTGCATAACGAAATGTCTCCACACATCTACTCCAAGCTAGCACGTATGCACTCATCTCATCTTCGTGGGCTCTTCGTACCTCCTAGAGTTCCCCCATCAAGTCCTCTGGTATCTTAGCCATTTGGTCCCTTAAAGACTCCTCTAGGTGGAGCTTCATACCCCTCGAGTCCATCAACCTTTTGGCCAAGATCCTCTATCTGGGCCTCCATGACATTCATTGCCTTCTCCACCTGAGCAAGGCGCAAATCAATATTGTGTAAGGTCTCCTTGGGCCTCCCACGTGGTTTGGATGCAGTTGGATTTCGGTTCTCCTGACGACCTAGCCTTTGTTAAGATGATTCAAAATTAGTGGCTTCAGACTCCATTACATGCTCCTTGATGCTCTTAGTCATTTCTTTGAACCACGAATCTGATATTAATTATCACAGACTAACTTATCTCGGCTTTAGTGCTCTTCCTTGGCACTAAATCAGCCTTGATCTTGTAAGCACAGAACACTCTAAGAAGAAGATTAGGGAGAAGTTTTAAAAAAAGGAACACTTCATTAAGGAAAAAAGAATTACAACACTTGGAAGCTTGGAAGGTTTTCTTGGATGAATGCTTGGATGCTTAGAATCTAAACCGTTCCTACATATAGTCCTCTACAAGACTAAGAGAATATTTTAGATTACATTAAACACATCAATTTCTAGATAGTTATACATTATTCTTTACATATACATGATTCTATAACTTTCTAGAATATTATAGAATTCTCTTGAAGCTTGATTCTTTCAGCTTATTTCTAAAATTATGTGAAATGTTCTAGAATACCTTAGAATATTCTTTTTTTTCCCTATTTTTTTCAATAATATAGTGATATCTTCTAGATCATTTGGATTGCTCTCTATATTCTGGGCTTCTCTAGAATCTTCTTTTCTCGTGTTTAACTTTTCAATTATTCTTGAAGATGATGGAACGTGACATTACGCTAGTCATTAATGGTATGCTTATAAGCATTAAGAATAAAATTTAAGCATCTAACGTAGAGGCTATGAAGAATGAATCCCATAGAATGTGCTACCTTACAATTCTGCTGGCCTGCAAAAAGCACAATCAAAAGGCAAACAACAACCATTTCCTGCACATAATGGAATCCAATAGCTTTTTTATTTTCTTATTTCACCCAATTCCGACGTATTCTAAGCTTTTCTTTTTACATTTATAACACCCAAATCTTTCATATTAAAAAAATGCAATTTTCTTAACTTTATAAAAGCGAGCTACACTCTT
>NW_018165105.1:280878-285244 GCF_001263595.1 Phalaenopsis equestris
ACGTTATAAAAGGCGGCTACGCTCTTTCATGCATGGAAATGGTATTATATCTATAAAATGGAAATTTTGTGTTAGATATGTAAATAAACGGAATTTATGTAATTCTATTTATACCTTTAAATCATTCTAATTGAAAGAAAAATAATTCAAATCATTCAAAATAAATGGAAAAAAAAATTAGATAAAAATATTATGACCGGACATTTTATTAGAATGAATCCTAAAATAACATATATCTAATACATACAACAACAACAACGAGCCTCCCATTAAAGTAGGGTCCTCTACATGAATTTTTTTTCTCAATTGTTTCCTATTGAGTATCATATTTTCATTTAATTCTTATAAATTAAGATCATTTTTTAAACAATTTGCCCAATTATTTCTAGGCCAACATCTGTCTTTCTTAACATAATTCGAGTCTAAAACATCTAATTTCTTAACCAGACCATAGATGGTCAACACTTAATGTGACCAAATCATCTAAGACGACTCTCTCTAATTTTATCTATCACTAGAGCTACATCAACCCTATCACAAATGTATTCATTTCACATTTTGTCTCAAAGTGTAAAGCCGCTCATAGACCTAAGCATTCTCATCTCGACAAAACCTAACTTGGTTTCATGCTTCTCTTTTAAAGGCCAACATTTTGCGCCATAAAACATTGCAGGTCTCACCATTATTATATAAAATTTTCCTTTCAGTCTGAGCAAACTTTCCCATCACAAAATAAACCCAAAGCATTCCTCCACTTCAACCAACCAACTTGAATTATACTAATACCATCCCCATCCATACCACCATCACTGTGAATAATAAACCCAATATATCTAAAACATTCACACATTGTAATAATTTGACCACCCATAATTACAACTTCTGTCACTAGAGCTACGTGTCACATCTCAAAAGAGCTCTTCTCTGTGGTGGGCAGCCCATGACTTAAATACTATTTTTTGGCCCTACACCTAACCGATATGAGACTATTTATCCGTGAAATTCTTCTCCATCCAATCACGTGACGTCCTCGTCACGGATCAGCTCCACCGAGGGTCTCACTGGATCATGGAGAGTCCACACACCTGACAGACAGTAATCTGTTCTGATACCACTTGTCACCTCCCAAAAGAGCTCTTGTGGGTGGTGGACAACCCATGACTTAAATACTATTTTTTTGCCCTACAACTAGCCGATGTTGGATTATTTGTCCGTAACATACCGCTGCTAAAATTACATTCCATGTATTCAGATTTAGCTAAAGTCAAATGAAAGCTTTTAGACTCCAAAATAAACCTCCATACTTGAAAATTTTATGAGCTCTTCCTAATTTATTTATATAATAGATTTCATAACTATAATTTAATAATTTAATCTACTTGATAATCATAACAATAACAGAAAATCCTCCCACTTTTTCATTGCATTACTTTTAACAGTAAATCAAACCTTTTTGTTTAGCATCATTCCCTCATTAGTTAGCATCAAAACAGTCAGGAATCCAAATAAACAACAAGAACAACAAGAAAAAAAAAGGAGACAATACAAGACTACTTTACCCATTTTGCCCCTTATCTTCTCCACCTGCAAATAGTAGAAATAGTTTAACAAAGGCCGTATCATTCCACCCGAAACGTAACGGATATCGGCCACAAAACTAGCAGCCACGGGGAACGAAACCGACACGGCTACCGGCACCGTCGAACACTACCCGGAACCCTTGCTGCTGAATGTTTCCGATAATGGAAACCCCACTATCCGTTCCGGCGAAAGCAAAGCAGAACGTCCCCTTCGTATCAACCGGAATCAAGTAGTTCTCCGCCGGCAGAGAGATGTCGGAGCCGCCGGCGAGGTGTATCACCACCGTCGGAACCTTCACCACCGTCTTCCCCGCGAGATCATAGCATGTATCGAACAGAGAAAACCCTCCCGGAGATAATCTTAGACCAGATTCCATCGATCCAGCCTTGAACGCGTCTCGCAGAGCAGCGTAGGCTACTCTTGTAAGCCGTGTTACCGATGTGCCGGAATCGACGATCACCCCTCCTCTCCCGGTCGCCGGATCTAGGCGCAGCTCCGATCCAGTCAGTCCGGCAACCTTCGTCCCCCCTACACTCAAACCAGTCACCTCAACGTAATAGAACGTGTCCATCTTAGGATTCAGCACCATCGGCGTGAACGCCGTTAATGGCAGCTTCGCTCTCGGCATCGCCGCGTCACCAAAGACAACGGAGGATGTCTGGGAGGTAGCAGCGGCGGAGGTTGAAGATGTCCGATCAACGAGGCAGTAGGAGAAACGACGGTTGAATCTCCGTCCGGCTTGTGTAGGGCTCGGCCAAGGCCGAGGAGACCTGCGGCGGCAACGAAGAGACCTTCGTTGTCGTGGCCGCAGCCCAGCGCAATGCGGGCTACGCGAACGCCGCCGCGGAATGTTAGGGTTTCGGTTGCAAACTCGCCGGTGGTGAGAGATCCGTCGCCGTAGGAGACCTGGTAGAGGCACGAGAGACGACGAGTATCGCATCCGGCGACATCAAGGCGGTGGCAAAGATCGGCGCCACAGGGGACGACGGCGAAGGAGCTGGAGAGGTGGGGATTAAAGATGGGGTCGGATTGAGTATAGCATCGTCGGCATGGGGCGCACTGTAGCCAGACAACGTCGCTACCGGTGTCAAGAACCATGTAGGCGTATCTAGGCGGGGTTCCGATCCCGATCCGGGTGAAATACTCGCCACTGCCTTGAGCAAGACCAGAAACCACTGCGCTGCTAAAACTTCTCCGTCCGCGGTGCGTGCGATTCGCAGTGACAGGCGCCGATCCGATTGGCGCTGCCGATACTAGGGTTTCCTCAATCTTTGATACACGAGCAGCGTCGCGTTCCAGGCGGAGCTGGAAAGCTTGCTCCGGCGTGTGGTTGCCCAAGAAAAGGGAGTCGCGGTGGGTGAGATCGATGCGAAGAGAGGTTAGGGTTTCCGCACCGTCTGTCCAGGAAAGGAGATCGTCGTCAGGGCGTAGGGATGGGGGAAGCTGAAGCGGCGTGACAACTAAGGAATGGTTCTCCATGCCGGCGGCCAGAATGGCGGGGAGGAGTAGAGAGAACAAAGCTGCGATTGGGGGCATTCTAGCCGCTGCCATGGTGGGCATGACTGCTCGTCGGAGGTGTTCGCGGTAGAGAGAGAGTGTGCAGAGTGGAGAGTGAGAGGGGGCGGAGGCTCATATATAAAGCAGTCGAGGGCAAGGGGTTCTCGGTAATTAAGTTGGGCGGTTTGGGAAAATAAGAGAAAAATAAAGCATGGTGGTAGATCGGTGGGACTTGTAATAAATATTTTGATGACCCAAATGCCCACGCGGTTCACCTTTTATCATTTTTATTTTGGAAGTCTTGAAAGGGTTCACCTTTTATCATTTTTATTTTGGAAGTCTTGTTAAAAGAAAAAAAAAAAATTTATATGCAAGCTCCAAATTAAATATTTGTATTTAATATTTATCATTTAACATGAGTCCTAAGATAATTAGCATGAATCTCCGAATAATTTTTGAATAGAAAAAAAATTAAATATTAATTTAAAATTATTCACAACTCTAATTTCAATAAATTTACAATCAAACAGATCAAACTTTATGATATAAACACAGTGAGACTAATTTTCTTTCAATCCGAGTCTAATCAAGACTGGTCTCTGCAACTCCTAACTCTGGCATTTGGGACCTAAGAATGTTACTGTAGTTTATCACTACAGCCTACATTACCAACTATAGTCTATGTGGTCCATAACTTATGCCACTCCAAACTCTATCCTCTACGGCTTAGAGACATTATTGCATCTTACTATTATGGTCGACGTTGCTTGCAACTCATGCAGCTCGCAAATATGGTCTATATGGCTAAAAGATGTTATCAAAGTTAAACACTAGGGCCTATGTGACAAACTATGACCTATGTGACTTAAAACTCTTGTAGTTCCCCACTACGACTCCTGTGGCTAACCAAAGCTCCTGAAACAACGTCTATGGTCTAAATGACCAACTAATATTATAGAATTTAACTAAGGGCCTGTTTGGTTTGGCTTCTGCTGCGTGGCGCGGCGTGCGACAGCGGCTTTGTCCCGCATTCCAGTGTTTGGTTCGAAGCTTTGTGGTAAATCTTTGGCAAAGCGGATCGATTCGCGGCCGCGATATTAGGCCCGCGTCCCCGCTTTCCTCTGACCTATTGTCCCGCTTACCCCTTTCGTTTCTCTTCAGCCCTAACAACTTCCCTTGCGGCTCTCCTTCGTCGTCTTGCTTCGTAGCCCCCCGATCGACAGATCTGAGGTATAACGAGCAGTTTTCTTCTTCTAATCGCAGATATGAGAGAGCTTATGAGTTTTTT
>NW_018165105.1:291095-298619 GCF_001263595.1 Phalaenopsis equestris
GGAAGTTTTATACATGCCCCCGAAGCATTGTCGATCAATACAGATTTTTCTGATGGGCGGACAGTTTCTCTGATGCAGAGGATGACGGTGCTAGTGATTTGCGAGTTCCAGACGACGAGGGGCAGACACGGGAGCTACAACGTGTAATTGTTAGAAATAACATTACCATTATGGTACTCGTCGTGGTCGTAGTTTTACAGTTTTTTTTTCATTCTGCTTCTCCTAGCTAGTGGTTGAGTTGCATTTGTGTACTCTGGGCTATTTTGGATGTACGAAACTGTATGAGTTCCTACGTCTTTATGTAAGAAAGAACGACTTCTCAGTGGCTTAAGGTGCATATATGTATTTTACATTTTATGCTTATAAAATATGTTTGTAAATTTTTATTTGTATATATGAATTAATATTCATATACATTGATATATATATAAAGAAAAATTTTAAACCTATTTGTGTTCAAAATTACAATTTTTTTTTTGAAAAAATGTATAAAAATGAATGTTGAAAACAATTTAGTTCATTTAATTAAGTAAGAAATAATATTTTTTATAAACTTTATGTATATTAAACCCATATTTATACAAATAAATCAAAATATTTTAAACAGTTTTAACAAACAGGGGCAGTTTGGTCATTTTTACATAAAACAGCTGGCTCACAACATTTTTCACGCAGCTGCACCAAACAGACAGTCAACTTCCCCACAGCTGCTTCCCTACAGCTGCTTCCTGGGGCAGCGGAGCTGCAGCTGAAAAGCTGAGAATCTGCAGCTGCGCCAAACATGCCCTAAGGCTTCTACAACGAGCTGGTGTAACAGTCACCGTTTATAACATTCATGGAGGACTACTGCCTTCATAACAATGAACTATATCCTTTGTCGTCGGTTACAACTATTATTGTTGAAACACTATTGTACATAAATATTGTAAATCCAACTTCCCTAACTCAGAAGAGAAGTAGATCTATGTACTTACAATTACATAGTAGATTATTTCAAATAGGCTAGACCCATTGTTTTTTTCCTTTTTCAAGGATTTTCCATGTAAAAATTGAGGGGTTTAGTCCTGTAAATGAAAAAATCATGGGATACACAATCAACATATTAAATTAACGTCTTAGTGCTGGATGAAGATCTAACCCACAATTTAAACTCTATCGCTGCGAATCTTTTGACACACAGCAAGTGATATAAAATTATACATAAAATTTTTGTTTCAATTTATAATTTAAATGATAGTGATATTTTTTATGTAATATTAAATATTTAAGTATTACAGAAATATATACACCAAGGTTTAGTATAAGATAAGAAAATGCATAAGAATTGTGTATGTGTGTAAATGCTCTTAAATTTTTTGCCAAATATGATGTTATTTATCTCTTATATACTTCTTAGTTAATTTCAACTAAAATTACCCAAATAAAATATTATATTTTATATTTATAGATGAATTTAACTTGAACTTGTTCTAATTCATTGCCTAAATCTTGTTTGAACATCTATTTCAATAAATATTGAATCTAGTTTGAACATTGGTTCATATTGATTTTTGTCTACAGAATCTTGTTCTCTTTCAAGGACCGTTAAGACTTATAAATGCTAGTTCCCATATTTCACACACTCCCCTTCTCCCTCACATTCTTCTGGATTTCATTCATGGCACTCGTCTAGTCCTCTTCTCCCTCACATGGATCCAGGTCTAGCCACTAAATTTGATTTCCCTATACACACCATTAGTTTGAACCTTATTTTGAATCCAATTTGATTCGAAGTTTGAGCTTTAGCTTGAACCATCGTCAAAACAAGTTAAAATTTGATTCAAACTATGTTTAACTTCGAATAAATTCCATCAAATTCAGATGGTTTGATTTTAAAAAAATAATCTATGAATATGATAAAATACCCTTCATTAGGGGTGATTTTGTACAAACTGATTCACATATATATTTGTCTAGAATAAAATATGAACTTCTATAAGAAGGAAAGCTAGGGTAGGAAGTGGAGGTAAGGAAGAAAGGGAAAAATGTGAGACTAAATGATGTAATTCACTTATCTGGAGAAAGTGCTCAGTATAATATTGAAATTCTATTTTACTTTATGGTATCAAACCATAGAGCTTCACAACAATCATCAATGGATTCTCCAGACGCCTCAACGATCGAAACAAGCTCTAATTCGGCTGCATCTCTCAATCACATAAAAAAAAAATTTGCATTCCTCCTGCATCTCTCAAGTTCTTTATGTCAAACATCAAGACACTAGCAAATTCACCTTTGCAATACGACAATCATCAGGTATGGAAAACATATATACTGAACTCTTTAAAAAAAATGGATTCAAGTATTTCTTGCAGAGAATTATTCTAGCCCACCATAATTCATCAGAGATGAGTCAGGAAGTTTGTCATAAAACCCAGATTTTAAACTCTGGCATCTAGTTGATCAAAACCTCATAGCAACAATGCTATCAACTATATCCACACCATTACCTTATGCACTCAGCCTCAACAACATTAGCAAGATATAGGCAACACTCCAATGAAGACTTCAATCAACAAACAGAACTAGAGTGATCCAACGGAAAAAAAAAATTAATAACATCACAATGAGAAGCAACACCATATCTCAATGCTTGACTAACATCAAAACCATAATTGATAACATTGCAACTGCAAGAACTAAGATCGATACAAAGGATATCATTCTCTACACGCTAATAGATTACCCCCCCAATATCAAGGTTTCAATACATAGCTTAATCCCATCAAACTCGAAGAACTTTACTCTCTACTTCAAAGCGAGGAATCCAATCTGGCCAGTGAACTACTTAAACAACAATCCACCACAACCCTATTCACCAACAGAACCAAAACAAACACAACACACCCACCCAAAACCACTTGCAAAAACCCACAACAGTCATACCAACTCTCCAAAAATCACAACACCTCAAACAAAACCAAATAGCCCATTACCTGTCAAATATGCCTCAAACCAGGACACTAAACCTCTCAATGTTGGCACAAAACTAACCTCCACTACAAGCCCAACACAAACCAAAACCACACAACCCTTACAACAACCAATACTGAATCATTGATACTGGCACCACTACACACCTCACTCCAAACATAAAAAATCTACACTTCCCACATCTATACCAAGGCACATCTCAAGTTACAGTAGCAAATGGACATGTAATCAACATATCCCATAAAAAATTGGGCATCCTTCCTACTCCCATAAGTATGATTAATCTCTCATCTCTACTTCATGTTCCACATCTCTCATACAATCTCATATCTGCCTAAAAACTAGCATAAGATAATAACTGCATGTTGTTCTTTGATTTTAAACACTACTACATAAAGGACTGGAAAACATTGAAGACCCTCCTAACGGGACCCGTTAAGCAAGGTCCACACATACATTTCCACTATCAATTCACATCAAAGACTTAGTCATCCCCATCACTACACACTGTCAATCTTCTCAAGACAATCTCCTCAATCTCACATCTCCAACCCTCAGTCACAATGCTCAGAATTTCATCAGAACAAGAGTCATAGACTAGTCTTACTTACCAATAATACTATGTATAAACGCTTAGAACTCATTCACTCTGATGTATGGGGACCCTTCCCCCTTCCCTCAATTAATGTCTATAGATATTATGTTTCTGTTATAAACGCATACTCTCTCTACTGCTGGATATTCCCTATGTTTAAAAAAAGCTAAACCTTTCAAACAACTCATTAACATTCACAAATACATCTTAAACTAATTTAATACAAAAATAAAAATACCTCGAACAAACAATGATAGAGAATACACCTCTCTTTAATTACAATAATATCTTCAAATTCATGGAATGAAACATCAATTCTCATGCCCATATACACCACAACAAAACGGTTTACCTGAACACAAACAAAAACACATCACTTAAATAAAATGAACCATACTCAAGATGGCCCATCTCCCTCAATCCTTCTAGATAGAGGCCATTCAAACAACTATTTACCTCATCAACTTTCCTTCCCTCCACAAACAAAACACTAAAAACAAGTCACCTCATGAACTACTTCACAAAAGAAAACCAACATATGATCACCTTGGGACATTTGGATGTGCATGCTTCCCCTGGCAAGCACCCTAGATGACGAACAAAATTCAACCTAAAGCATTCATACGTGTATTCATTGGTCACAACCACCAATACAAAAGTTACAAATGTTGTAATCCCACCACCAACAAAACCAACATATTAAGATATGTCACATTCATAGAAACCTTGTTCCCCTTTCATCAACCCAACCACATTCAAACTATAATAGAAAAATCCACATTACATCCACCACCCTCACTACTAGTTCCCACCTCTACTCTCTCCCAACTCACAACAACACCAAAACCTTCATCACAACAAGACAAAATACCTCAAACTTTATCAACTCAATAACAAACATCACCACAACAAACAATCAACCAAACCCCACTTCAAACCAAACCACCAACACATCACATGATTACCAGAACCAAAACAACACCACAAACCTAAACATATACTTGACCTTACTCCCTCCTCTTACTCTCAAGCCAGCAAGATTCAACATTGGCGTCAAGCCATGTCTATGAAATTCCTCGCACTTCAAAAACAAGGGACTTGGTCCTTAGTACCACCACTCAAGGATCACAACATTTTGGGTTGCAAATGGAAGTACAAAATTAAAAATCATGTTGATGACACAATTGCTAGATACAAGGCATGCTTGGTGGCTCAAGGTTGCCCTATGAAATTGGGCACTGACTACACAGCGACTTTCAGTCTAGTGCCAAAGTTCCCTACCATTTGCATGCTCTTTGTAGTAACAGCTCCACACATATGATAGGTTCACCAACTCGACATATCTAATGCTTTCCTTAATGACAAAATAGATGATATCAATTTCATGCATCAACCCTCAAGATTCAAAGTTCAACAACGTCCAGAGTTTGTTTGCAAGCCACACAAAAAAAATTATGTGCTAAAATAGGCACCGAGACAATTGTACTCCACATCCTGCACATATCTATGCAGCCAACACTTTACACTTAGCACAACCGACAACTCTCTTCTCATCCACAACAAATTCAAGATTCAAACCTTCGTACTAGTATACGTAGGTGACATCCTCATTACAGGCAACTCACCCACACACATAACTTCTTTATTTTAACACCTAAGCAACCAATTTCACATTAAAAAACTTGGATCCATCTCCCACTTCTTAGGTCTTCACGTTCATTACAACAAACCAAATACCACACCAATATACTTCAGGCTACCGGAATGACTGAATCTATACTTTTCCTCACACCTCTTTGTTCCACCGAAATGGCTGAATCTACCTCTACCTTCCTCCATAGATCACAAGAAAGAAAACACTCCCTACACCGACCCTCATCAATTTTGTCTAACCATATGTTCAATTCAATACCTCACAGTAACCCGTCAAGATATCACACACACACCGTAAACTTCCTCAGCCAATACATGCATCAACCACTCACACTCCACTATCAGCTTCTCAAAAGACTCATTGGCTACCTAAACGACACACACAACGATGGAGTACAAATCATCTCAGGTGACCTGTCTCTTATAGCCTTTGCAGACGCAGATTGGGCTCCCAACCCATATGGCAGAAAATCTATTACTGGATTCTGTACATTTCTTGGACCAAATCTCTTCTATGGTGGGCCAAAAAACAACCAACCATCGCACGATCATCCGCAGAAGCATAATACAAAGCTCCAGCTTCTGTAAAAACAGAGCTACTGTGGCTCCGTTGACTAATAAAAGAATTGCTACCCTCAAAACTACCTCGCACACCTATATACAACGATAACAATTTTGCCATCGCTCTGGCACACAACTCAGTTTCCACGCAAGAACCAAACACAAAAGGGCCCACATCATGAAAGCCGACATAACACTTAGTCACATCTTGTCAATTGATCAAGTCGCCAACATTCTTTCACCAAACTCCCACCATAATCACTCTGGCACCGAAGAGTTTCCCACGTAAGCAATTCTATAAGAAGGAAAGCTAGGGTAGTAAGTGGAGGTATGAGAGAAAGGAAGAAATGCGAAACTAAATGATGTAATTCACTTATCTGTAAATACCTAATAATTTTGTAGTTTGTATGTAAATTTTCTTTTATTTTTTTGTGATCAAAATTTATTTTTCTTATAGTTGTGAAAAAACAGATAAATTCATAATTTAGCATTCATATGATTGTATAGTTAAAAATTTAATAAAACTAAGAAATATTAATTATATTTTTTTATTGATTTCAATCTTTAAATAAAATTCTGATAAGTTGAAGTAGAACTATATTGATTTTATAAATAATTTTCTAAAAATAAATAAATTCTAACTCATTATTCTTCAAAGTAGTTTTAAAATGATGAAATAATATGTTAGCGGAATTAACGGAATGCCTAAGTAGCTCATTTATTGAGCAAATAGGTTGTTTATGTTTGGCTCATTAATTTATCAAGTTGAATGGTACACAATTAGGGCTGTAAGTGAACCAATGCACTTGATAAACAATTCAAACTCGACTCGATTAAGACTAGATCATGTTATTTCAAATTAGTTAATAGACAAACTTGAATAATTTTTTAAAACTTGAATTTTTAATGAACTAAATATGAACATGATTGGACTTGTTCATTTATGTTTGCGAATAGACTCGCTTGGTGTTTAACAAATAACTTATTAAATATTCGATATAAAGCTCGAATTTGCTCGAATCATATATGATATATTAATTTAATAAAATATGATTGGTTAGAATTTATTTAATTATATATTAAATAGTAATATGTTGTTATATCAATAATATTTTTATATTAATTATTAATCACATATTTATTTTATCATTAATAATTAATTATTTGAAAATTAACACGATGAAAATCTAAAAGTGAACATTACTTTTGTTCATTATTTTTTATTATGTTTGATTTTTCTCTATTATTTCAATAATTGATGGCTAATTTCACATTATGAGTTGCTTAGGAATACTATCATTTTTTTTTTGTCTTATTTCAATATTATTTTCTCTATATTAAAATTCATTCTTGTGACAATATATCTATTATAGACTCTAGATGACAACATATGAATTAGTTTATGTGCTTATATCATATATAAGTTATATGATTTATTCAATTGTTTATTTATTTATATTTATAAAATTGATATTTTTTATATGAAAATCTTGAAACAAGTTTGAATTTTTAGCTTGTTTAAATGCTCGTTCACTTGTCATAAACAAATCAAGTACAAATCACATTCAAACATTAAAAATTTTAAACAAGTCAAGCTTGAACATGTGAAAGTGTGACGCATGCTCAAGCAGAACATGAACAACTTATAATTATATCAAGCCAAGTTTAATATATATATATATACATATATATATATATATATACAGAACTTGAATATATATATATATATACATATATATATA
>NW_018165105.1:298699-334466 GCF_001263595.1 Phalaenopsis equestris
CATATATATATATATATATATATATATATACATATATATATATATATATATATAGTCTAGTACTGCTATATATATATATATATAGTCTAGTACTGCTATATATATATATATATATATATACATATATATATATATATATATATAGTCTAGTACTGCTATATATATATATATATAGTCTAGTACTGCTTAGCTGAGTTTAGATTCAAGAGCCTGGCTACTCATTAGTCTGACTAAATAGTTCGACTTATCCACGTCAAATATCTCAATCAACGAGTTGCACACATAAGTATATCTATAAAGATCAATTCATGAATAAGTAATTTGATTTAATCACCCACCAATGAGACTTGATGCTTGCTAGAAGATTCACGACGGGAGAGTAATAGATTATTATTTTAGTGTTGCACGGGAATCTAACGCACACTCAGAACAAATAAAACATTCATGAATGATACTACAAGTTTTTATGTGGAAATCCCGTAAAGGAAAGAAACCAAGAGGCCAAATATAGTTGAAGAGATTCACTTTAAATTGAAGATTACAAGTAAAAACCCTTGTCCCACATGTGGAAAAGGGTTACAAAGTCTTACGAGTTACAACGTCAATGTGCAGAAAATGTGGTTGATTGTGATAAGAGTAATGTTAGACTTCAACTCATTCTCAACTCTTTAAGCTCTTCACCAAGCCTTAAGCTCTCTTCCCCTCTCATAAGAGTGATTGGGCTCTATTTATAGAGTCCCTGCTATAATAAATGAGATTATTTGAACAATTATGATCGGACGACCTGGAGAGGATCCATTGACCAGACCATGTTTGATGGACATTTGAGTGTCTTAACGATGTTAAATTAAACAATTTTAGGCTCGTTCGATTCATCTTGTCGAGACATTTAATTGACTAAGAATTAGCCAAATTTAACATCCGATTTAAGATCAAAATGTGTCTTGAAAAGTTTTGAACATGTTTTAACATCTTAATTGAGGCTTCATTTGGTTATGATTGGACCAATCTTGATCTCATTAGGTATGTCTTATTGAGCCAGACAGTTTGATTGTAAGTTTGCATAAAATGAAGTCCTGACTAGATTTAATTAAAGTCTGCATATTTATTACTAAAAAAGTTGTCTTGAGATCCATACAATGCCTCAAGATTCGTGTCAGGTGATGGGAATCACTTGATGGTGTATCAAGGCTCGATTCACCCCACAACACATAATATCGACTATTCATTCGAGGTGATCAGTGCACTTAAAAATTGAATTAGCTGCCAATAGGCCATTTCTATAAACTGAATTTATGAACTTTAACATTACTTGAAGAACATTATAGAGAATTGTTACCAAGATATAACATTATCGGGATAATATTAATGATACACCATCAACAAATTTTTATCATACGACGCGAATCTTGAAATAATCTTTTGAGCAAAGAATGTTCAAATTTTGATAATGTCATCCAGAGCTTCGATTTCAACAAACTTATTGTCGTACTGATCGGCTTGATGAGACAGATTCAATGATATCAAAATTGGTCTAACATGAGCCAAATCAAACACTGATCAAGCCATTAAACAACTTTTAGAACCTTTCCAATTATTTTTGGAAGATTAAACGAATGTCAAATCTGGTGTGTTTATAGTATACTCTAGCGTCTCAAAGAAGACAAATCCAACAGGTCTATTCTATGATTGCTCAATTCTGACATCATTAAGACACTCAAATGTTGATCAAATGTTTTATAATCAAAGAAAGCTCTCCGGATCGTCTGATCAAAATAGTTCATATTCCCACATTAATTGCCCTTGAAACTCTATATATAGAGCCCCACAGCTCTCATGAGAGAATAGAGAGTTTGAGCTCTAAGGAAGAGCTTGAAATTTTGAAAATGAGCAGAAGTTCAACATCACTTCTGCCACCATCGACCACCACTTGTTGGCCGCCACCGATCTCCATCAATCACCGCTCATTTCCTATGAAAGTTTCTTCTTGCATCGACGTTGTAACTCAAGAGACTTTATTATACTATCTTGTCTGAATTTGAAGTTTATAACGTATTTTAGTTTGATAGAATTTTAAATTCAGCTGATTTGACGGAAACTGAATTGCACATTTCATGAAATACTATAAGCAGGTCGCCGCATTTTGCCGCTGAGCGCCGCCCGCCCACCGCAGCCCACAGACTCCTGTCACCGGCCATTGTGGCACGCTTGTCGCCACCCCTCATCGCCGCTGCTGCTTGTCCTCTTTCGCTCTGCTCACCAGTCCTCTGCCGCCGGCCCACCCCCATCAGATAAAAAAATATATATTTTGAAATATATTATTTTAATTTCTTTCAAATCAAAAAATTATATTTATTTTATATTTATTTTAGAGCGAATCAAATAATTCAAATATATTTCTAATATATTATAATCTTATTAACACTATATATTACATTTTATTTTTATTTTTAGCAAATAAAACAGCCCCTAAAACTCAAAATTTATATCATAAATTCATGGGGGAAAGTTCAAAGATCTTACAAATTACACTTTAAAGCTGCATAGCAAGCAGGACTAACGTGGTGGGTCCCAACGATTTGAAAGATAGATGCGTACGTTTCCTGTTCCTTAAGGAAGTACCCATGGTTTATGGGATGCTTGAAAATAAAACTTTTTTTTAAAATAAAAAAATAAATGTAACAAATATTTGTTTATTTATTTTATTTTATAAATGATGAGTTACTTTAGAATCCATGTGATTTTTGAGGGACTAATTTCTTTTTTGAGGGAGCAAATTATCCTCCTAGACTCAATGTGAGGCGCGCATTTTCTTCCCGGACATCTGACGTACCTCTACTTGCGATGCAGATTATTCCTAAGTTATGTTCAGGTTATTTCTGGGTTATTTTCAATAATCCTGAAATAAATAACTCAGGAATATCCTGTGCTGCACGTAGAGATATGTCAGGAGTCCGCACAAAAAAAAATTTTGTAATGTGAGGGGGCTATGATAAGGAAGAATGAAATGATATTTTAGAAAGGGCAAAATGAATATTTTAGGAGAGACAAAAAAAAAAAATCAAATCATACTCTCATATAAAATTTGAATTTGTGGGGGTGGGATTTTAATAATAGCTTACATTGTTCATGTATAAAATAGTTGAAAGAATGTGTTAAATTAATGAATTAAGTTGTCTTGCATGTTGTAATTATTCATTTTAATTGTGATTAGATTTACATATACATATAATTTTTTTTATTTAGATTTTGCATATTCTTTAAATTTCAACCCAATAAAAAAGATAAATAAAAAAATTAAATGAATAGCTTATATTTAAAATTAATCATTTAAATTTTTTTAATAGTATTTAGTGTAGTGAACATTAAACTTGTATAAATTGGAGAAGATAATCTCTCAACTCATATTTATAGTAATAGTTTATAAAAAATTGATTTAAAAAAAATTATCTAAATAATTTAATTATTATATTAATTTTTTTTATTTTGAAAATGAATTTTCAACTCATATTTAATATTGATGCATCATCAACTAACTTTACCATTGGCATGAATCTCTAGGCATTTGACACTAACCTTGAGACATTTTTTTTAGTAGGAAATATTATGATTCAAATAAAAAATCATCCATAATTTTGATTTCAACAAAATTACAATCAAATTGGTCGGCTCGACGGGAAGAACTAAATTATATGAAAATTGATCCAATCTGAGTAAAATCAAGCATGGATCAAGCCGTTAAACAATTTTTATAAGCTTTGTTTGGTTAATTAGAGGGTAAAATGAACTCCAAATTTGGCATATCTATGATCAAATTGAGCGTCTCGACGAGATAAATCCAACGAGCCTAAAATCATTCATTTCGGAGGTCATTGAGGCCCATAAATTAGTAAATAACTTCTATAATCAAGGGGAATCAACATGAGTCATTTAATCAGGTCATTATGGGGGTTATTCGCCAAAGGATGAAAATGCCCCTCCTTCAATACCTACAAATAGACCCCTCACCTCACATGGAGGTAGATAAGAAGAAGGATAAGAAGGAGCCAATTTCTAGTGTCGTTCTAGATAGAAGGGCCGACAATAATTCCCAACCTCTGTAATGGTCGAACGCCGCTCGCTGGTTGTCGTTGCTCACCATTGGCGGCCCCCCTACTCACCACAATGGGTGGAAATTACAGAGTAACAAAGTGCTATGCAGTGTAACAACACACATTGCAGAGTAACAGAGTAATCTGCCTAGTAATGACGTGCATTGTCGAGTAACAAAATATCCTGCAGAGTAACAACACAAATTATGGAGTAACGAAGTACTCTATTGAGTAATGAAATCTTTTGCATATGTAGCTTGACCTTATGCAATTTATGATGAGTTATGACGTCTAGTCAGGGAGGAGTTCTCTATGAAGGTTAGAAGTCATTTCTCAGCTTAGCGTGAATCTTAGGAGTCTTCTCTACTAGCTCAAATTGCACGCCAGCACCTAATTACAATGGATTTTAAGCTTCCGGGTATTGCTTATGAAGGGACTTTTGTCCCATACGAGCATGTACATCACTTCAGAACTATTATGAACATACAAAGAGCTTCTGATACTCTTCTTTCTCAGGTTTTTATAGTAACTTTTAAAGGCCAATTATGCACTTGGTTTTACTCACTTACATGTGGTTGTAGTCTTACCTTTGATGAGCTCACTAAAGTGTTTGTGGAAGAATTCATTACAAATCAAAGGAGCACTAATGAATTCTCTCACTTTTTAGGATCCACCAAAGGGATGGAGAGTCACTGAAAGATTATTTTCTGGGATTCTCCTGTGAAGCTCGTTAAATCTTAAGAGTAGATCCAGAGTTACAAAGAGGTGTGTTCTTAAGGGGATTAGGTCATAGTTTTTTCTTACTTATCTCTGATGTGGGAAATAGTTCGTTCCTATGTCAATTATCATCGAAGAAGCTATTACTGCACGTAAAAAGTAATTTGAGCCAAAGTCAAGAAAGCATAAGAAGCATTTGGTAGATTCTAATCAGACATATAAGTGTATAAATTTCAAACCAAGGGAAAACCTTGATTTCCCCCTCGACTTTAGAGACATGAAGCTAGAAGTGATAAGAAGTATATGTCGCTCAATACTTCAAATGTTAGCATCTTGATGACATATCGAGATAAGGAGAATCTTACATGACCACCTCTATTGAAGTTGAACATAAATAATTAAGAGTCATATTGTCACTTCCATCAAAGCCGCGATCACAAATTTTCAACTAAAAGAGGAGATCGAACGGCTAATCTGACAAGGGTACTTGGGCCATTTATCCAAAGTAAGATCCCCCACAAAAATAATACTCCTAATAGGAGGAATAAGCCCCAAAGCAACAACTAGAGAATCATCAGACTGTAGTGAAATAACAATCAATGTTGGAGGACCATTATCTGCCAATAAGTTCTTAATATAGCATATGAGGAGCCTTTATCAAGGAATATCATGTTAGTAACTCCATCACATTTGAGAAATTTGATCTTGAAGTGGTTCAAGTTTCTCACCAAGATTCTCTTATTGTAAGCGTTAAGGACGGTGACCCTTGTAACAATGTTAAGAGATTCCTGATGAATGTAAAGAGTTCAATCAATGTATTATTTTATTCAACTTTCCCACGTCCATGGTTGATTAGGGGAAAGTTGTAGCCTACCGTTGGACCTCTCTACGGCTTTAATGATCGACTAGTTAATGTTGATGGGTGTTTTAAGTACTTTTTAAATGAACAACAGAGTTGCCAGTTTATCTCTTTATATGTCCTCATATGATTCTTTTTTTCAAATAAATCTTCCTCTCGGATCATATAAATGATCCAAAGAGGAGATGAATAAAAAAGAATGATATACAACAAAAATAGACAAATAAATTTAAAAAGAAACATTGAAGGCTTACATACGATACTTCTCATGTGATAGGCCGTAAGTATACATCAAAAAAAGAAATGGATCGAAATAACTCAAAACATGGTATCCACAGAAAGAATCCCTATATAAGCCACCCATAACTAGAGATTCAATAAGAAATTTTTTATCAAAACATGGTATCCATATGATCAAGGGGAATCAACGTTGGTCATTCCATCGGGTGGTTATGATGGTTATTCGCTAAAGGACGAAAATACCCTTCCTTCAGGGCATATAAATCAACCCCTCTTTTCACTTGAAGGGAATGAGAGGAAGGAAAAGAATAAAATCATTTTCAGTGTTGTTTTAGACTGAAGACCCAACGATAACTCCTGACCTCCTTATCAAGTGTTCTCAATCTTTGTATAACACTTTTCTGTATATGAATATTGTACTTTGAGAAACATTGTAACCCTTTTCCGGTCGTGGGATAAGAGTATATTTTTATATTCATGAACTTACAGTGGATCATTTCAACTTAGCTTGACCCGATTGTTTTTTTTCATCTTAGCACCATTTTCCCGTAAAAATTTCACGTGTCTCCTCCTATTAATGTTCTATTATGTTTGTATGTTGAATCTTCAAATAATGCTAAAGTGTTAAATTATTACTCTATCACCACAAATCTTTCGACAAACAAACTTTAAAGATGATATAAACTTCTTTTTCAACATAATTAATTAAAGTTAGGTTTATATTTGTTAAAATCATATAATAATTAAAAATAAAGCTATTTTTAAATCTATTTGTCATCTTGGTAAAAATTAGATTATAATGTAATATATAAAGTATATTTGACATTAAAAAGATTGAATGCATCTCATTTGACTTTTATATGACTTTTTACTAGAGGTATCATATTATATTAAATTTTAGATATGATTTTATCCTCTTATTGTTATTTAATGATATGTGCATAAATATTTAAAGTTCAATATAAATTTATATTCATATAATATTCATGAAAAAGTAATTGTAAAATTATTTTTTATTTTTATAAATTTTAAAATACAACACAAAATGTAAAGTAAACTTCAATTTAATTTATTTACTAAAAGTATATATATTTGTCTATATATAATTTTGTCAAACTTAAAAAATCTAGAATACATTTAGGGTCTGTTTGGGGGCAACTGCAGATTATTTATGTTTATTTGCAGATTATTCTGACAATCTGATAATCTACAGCTCCTGATAAGTTGGATGGTTATTTGGGGAAGCTTATTCAGAATAAATTATTTACACTTGTTTCTGGATAAATGGAGTAATGTTGTTTGCAACATGACTGTCTGGGCAAATTAATTGATAAAACAGAAACCACAAACTATTACAGATCAGTTTTATAAACAAAGAAGAAGAAATCTCAAACATGTTAGTATTATAAATTCAAAAAGTATCAATGAAACAAACAATATACATAATAAATTCATAAATTCCAAATTCAAAATACAACAAAATACATACAAAAAACATATAGTCTAATAAATAATGAAAATTGGGTCAATCAACAGTCATAGATTGCATCTGTAATAGACTCCCTCAAAGCAGACATGTCGACTACACCTTCGCCGTTTTGAGTGTCAAATTCAGTCGACTCTATCTCATCCTCAGGTATAGAATGTACAACAAAAAAATCTGAAGGTTTTGGAGAGACATGCATTTGTTCCTTATCAGCTATACCGAAGTCCGTATCTAATGGAGAGAGATGTTGTCGAATGAAATTGTGAAGTGTCATAATGAACACCACAATATGCACTTGTTTGGAAAATGGATACGACAAAATATCACCACAATGTGCATTTGTTTGTTGAACATATTTTTTCAACCACGGCCAGTGTCACTTGCTCTTTCAAAATCAAGAATATGGTATTTGGTGTTTGGATAAAGATTCAGGTACCCGCTCTGCATCGGATATCCAACATCTACTAAATAATATTTTTCTGTTATGAAAGTTACTATTAGTGACAAATAATGCATATAACTAATAAGTTTAAATAACAAAACAACTTGGAGGTGGGTGAGAGAAACGTCGTGTACTATTCCTAGTTGCATAGACAAAAAGACAACTATCATGTGCACTCTCTTCCCATCCAACCATCACAAATGTGAAACACATGTTGAAGTCACATACTGCCATGACATTTTGGGTAGTTTATCCACTCCAACCAATGCATGCCACCTTTTCGTAGATGGGTAGTCAGGCATCAAAGTGCTTATCGTCAATTGCCCTAATGCAATTTTGCTTAGCACCGTTAGAAACTAATTACATTCTGAAGTGAATGTAACACAATAATAAAACTTACCTTGAAATATGACATATAACGGGGATCATTAGCAATTTATTTTGGAGTAGCGAACGTTGGATCCTCTGGCTTAATAATATGCGACTCTAAGCTAACAAGTACTTGCAGACCTTTGGAGAAGTATCAACTAACTGTTTATGAGGAATACTGAAATTGCTTCATAGCTCCTCTAACTGATTCGTTCTGAGATAGAATATACACTTTTATTGCCAATACCTCCTTAGTTGTCGTTTTGGAAGAACCTTGGAGGTCATGCTTAAGACATAACTCATGAAGGAGATCCATGAAAATGGGTGTAGTCATGCGGAATATATTGTTGAACCTTATTAGATGTCCAACAAGCATTTCACTCACTCATGTATCCCCAACAAAGAAGGATGTAATGTGTGGTGTTAGAGCAATGATAGAGTGGTAGTACTCCAACACAACTCATAGTCACTGAACACAAGCACTCCTTACATTCACCATAAAACCCACACACTCAAAGCTAGGAGAGCACACCCAAGCCACCATTAACACCTCACATTGCCACCACACATAAGCACACCTCACATCCACCACCAAATCTGCACACCCAAATCCAGGAGTGCACACCACAACCAACCTAAACACCTCACATTGCCACCACACAAAAGCAAACCTCACATCCACTACCAAACCTACACACCCAAAGCCAGGAGAGCACACTCAAGCCACCATTAAAATAACACATTGACCACACACAAGCACTCCTCACGCGACATCATAAACCCCACACACCCAAAGCCATGAGAGCACACCCAAGCCACCATCAACGCCTCACATAGCCCCCATAACAAACACACCTCACTTTCAATACCAAAACCCACACACCCAAAGCCAGGAGAGCACAACTAAGACCATAATTAACACCACACATAGCCACCACACATAAGCACGCGTCACATCCACCACCAAAACAAAATTTTTAAAACCACTGAACACACAAGCACACCTCACATCCACACCCAAGACTAGGATTAACACCTCACATGGACACCACACACCCAAAGCCATGAGAGCACACCCAAGCCACTGAAAATTAATTTTCCAAAATCCCATAACCAAAATTTCCAACCAAAAAGATGGGATTGACAGCCATAGAGTGCAAATATAGCTCCTATTAGTTTGATATGGATATCATATTGAGCATCCAAAATGAGTCCTCATATGGCTCTTATTGGCTTGATATGGTTTCATGGCTTTCTGAGTCATTTTGGCCCAAAACCACCAAATTACCAAAATACCCCTACAACCCTAATTTTTGCCAAGAATCCAAAAATACTCAAATTTGTCCAAAAATCATCTTAAACCCATCAACACTACTTAAATTGATGAAAATTTACGAAATCTCTAGAATACCCCAAAAAATTGCCAAAATTACCAAAATGACATTCATGACCTAAAAATTCTAAAAATTCCCAAAAAAATCCAAAATAATCCCAATTTCAATTTTTTATCATCAATTTGACCATATTTTACCAATTTTACCCAATTTGACCAAAAGCTCTAAATTGCCCTTAAAGGCCCAAATGTGCCCAAATTAATCCCAATCTTAGCCCAATTGTCCCCAATCTTGTCCAATTTCAATTCCAAAGCAAAATTAAGCATCCCCAATTATATTTTAAACAAAATTCAAGCCCAATTTGACTCAATTGCAAGCTCAATGTCATTCAAATAAAAAAGGCCTAATTTTGACCATATGTCTAAATCCACCAAATTGGCCCACCAATTCAACTCAAAATCACTTGAAGTTTTGCCAATCCCTCATGAAATATTCCCAAAAGTTCCTACACCAAACTCAATATTCAATTAGCCCAAATTCAATTTCAATTTCAAAGGCCCAATCCCACTACACTTAATTCTAAAAAGCCCGTCCAAAGCCCACATGATAACTTCATTTCTCCTCATCATTTATTCAATTAAAGTCATTTCTAAAGTTTTAAATTCATGGTCAAAATTTTCCAAATGAAACCTCATGCCAAACTCCACCAAAATATTTCATAAATTCAAAAATCTCTTCTCATGAAAATTAGCTAAGTCACATGCAAGCCATAAAGCCACTCCCAAGTCATAGGCAAGCCATGAGAGCCATGCCACATCACCAAGCTATTATTGGAAAGATGCTAAAACACTTTCAAATATCCTTAAGATTCGTTTAACCCCTCCCATGAATCACTCTAACCCATGTTTAGCCAAATCTCTTTGGAAAAAGACCTCACCATTCTAATTAAGCTGAACCTCCTGATTTCCCTCAGCACCCAAACCAGCCTCGAGGGCTGAACCCAACCCCAAACCATGATTTAACCCAAATTAACCCAAAATAGTCCTTTTCCCATAATATTTCAATCCTCTACATTTACACATGGCCAACCCCAATTGACTTCACCAAAAGCAAGCCCTGACCTCCCTGAGTCCCCCCCCCTGGCTGGCCAGCCACCTTGGTGGCCGGAAAACCCAAATTCAAAAGATCCACCTAAGCCAAAACTCAAAATTAAACCCATCCAAGTTGTCTCATCCCAATTGGATTTTTGCACCTTGTTGGCATCCACATAAGAAACTTAAAGCACCCATCAATTGCCCCTAGTGGTCTCTCCAAGCCCATATATTTAAATCCCCCTTCCATAGCCAAAGGAGGAGAGCTTGAAATTCCTTGGGGAGACTCTACCAAATTGCTTCCAAATATTCCTTGAGACCTCTTGAGATGAACTGACCTCTTGAGCTGAACTCAACCATCCTTAGCCACTCAAATCCACTGCTTGAGTTCAACTTTGGAGCTCAATTTGTAGGCCAAAAGAGGACTCTCACCAAACCTCCACCAAATCCAAATTAATTGCACCCATACCATCCCCACAATAAGAGAAGAGCAGCCCCCACAAAAAGCCCATCACCAGAGCACCCTAAGGTGGACTTTGATCAACCCCCTAATTCAGCCTTAGTCAAATTCATATCTAGGCGATTCACCACAGCTCGAGGCTCCATCCCTAGGCTCTTGGGACTCCCAAAAAGCTTCCATAAGAATCCAATTGAGGTTTCCCCTCTTGTACCAAGGTATTGAAAGTTAACCCTAAATTGAACTTCATTTCACTCTCCATTCTCATAGAGTTGATTTAAGGGTCGATCAACAGTATAGATGTGTTCTCCTAGTCAAGACGAGTAATTTAAAAAAACTACAGTTGATTTGGTTGAGAATCCAGCAAGATATTAAGGTATTGAAAGTTAACCCTAAACCGAGCTTCATTTGATTCTCTATGTGCATAGAGTTGATTGAGGGTTAATTAACAGTATGGATATGGTCTTCTAGTCAAGATGGGTCTATAGGAACAAACCACACTTAATTTGTTTGAGTATCGAGAGAGATATTAAGCCTAAAATGTGGACGGTTCTTAGGCTAGAGGCTTTGGAGACGATGACCCGTGGCTGTTGGATCGCGCATTTATCAAATGAAAGACTCTGATTATGCCGTATGAAGAGATGGAGCGGAACCGCGGGATGACGGGGCAGACGCGTGGACGGCGGTGTCAAATGGGAGAGCGATGCGTGGAGCTTCGGAGCCGTCGTAGGATTGTGTGGTGTCGTGCTACTTAAGCTTAAGTAGATAAATAGGATATTTTCTTATTTATTCAAATGCCCATAACTTAAAAAATGCATAACTTTTTGTAGAAAAATTATAAAAATAAAATAAAAATATCCAGTTGCTCAGTGAAGAGAGGAGAACAATGTGAAAATATTTTCAAGTTTATTTGATGCATGTATTATTTTTAATTAATTTAATGGTTTTTTTCCTTTTTTTAACTCTCCATTTGCACATTTCACCATGACTTGAGCTTTGGGGTTTTAATTCTAAATGTTATTAGAATTCTTTTCATGATTTTTCCAAGGGTAGGGGAGACCTCTAGGCATATGTATCTAATTTTCAAGTTAATGACCTCTGTTTTGTTTTAAAAATTATAATAATTAAAATGCTCATCAGAAAAATACAAAAATTTTCTTGGTAGGTTTACTGTGATCAGAGGGCCCTAAGAAAAATATAAACTTGATTAGAAAAATATAAACTTGATAAAATATAAACTTGATTTAACTCATTAAAAATTATTTTAATTGTCACCAACCCTAAAAAATGAAATAAAATTAATTTGGAGTAATTATGAATGTAAATAATATAAAAACTATTCCACACTGTAATTTAATTTTCGGGGAGCTCCCCATAAAAATTTCAAGTTAATTGAAGCTAATTTGGTCTTAAATGAATTAATCAAGTGAAATGACATTTTTGACATTAAAATAATTATAATAATTAAAATACAATTCAAAAAATTACCAAAGTTAGTTTTTGGAGCTCCTTATAACCAGAGAAACCTAAAGAAAATAAAATTTAAATAAAAAAATACTTCATTTTTGAGCTAATTTTAAGCCTTTAAATAATGAAAAATTGATTAAAAATCATAAAAATCGTAAAATTGTAAAAATACACTAAAATGTCACATTTAACTTCCTGATCACTTGGAACCAATTAAAATATTTTTTTCTAATTTTCTAAGTCAAGATATTAATTTTAAAAGACTTAAAAATGAATTTTCCCTAATTTTTCACTAAAATAATTCTAATAATTAAAATATAAGTCACCAAAATATGAAATTTGTTTTTTTGGGTTTCTTGGACTCAGCGGGATTTAATAAAAATATAAAATTAATTTTCCATATAAATATTATTTTATATTTAATTAATACTAAAAAATAATTCTAATAATTAAATTAAACCACTAAAAATCATAAAAATTGGTCCAAGTGGTCATCTGACCTAGATGAACTTCCATTAATTTTTTTAAGGATAGAAGTCTTACTTTGATGGAGTTATTAAATTTTCATTGAAAATCCCTATTTTTGTATTAAAAATAATTATAAAAATTAAATAAACTTAGAAAAATCACATTTTTCCTCTAATTTTTAATTAATCCATGAGTGAGATAACATAAAATTTTCAATTCATTTGAGTCTAATTTAATGAATTATAGGGTGTGAAGGCCTTAGGGGCAAAAGTGTAATTTTGGAATTTAAAGCTTAATTAATATTTAGGTCTAACCAAGAGGGTAAATGGGTGATAAGTGATTTTTAAAATAACATGTCTTGATGATTGAAACATAAAAGGGATAAGTGGTAGAAACCAACCTCACTTTGAATTTCATAAAGGATAAATTTATAATTTTTCAAATTAATGAAATTTGGAATAATAATTTAATAGGAAGATATTAAGGTGAGGGGTTCGATTTTAACTCTAATCAAATTTAATATGCCCTCATAATATTTAAGGAAAATTTGACACTTCTAAATTTTAACTCGCTATGGCGAGGAGTTTGGAGCTAGCATTATGGACAGAACGATCATCTTCAACAACAAAATATGTCTACACCAACACAACCATTCCTTAGAATTAAACAACTAACCATAGGATTTCAAGGTCATCCACCTAGTGCAACATAAATCCTCAACTTATCTTTAGGCATTTTGTACAGCTTGTTATATATACTATACAATATAAGCTCTAACTCGTCTTAGGATCCTTTATGATTCCGAGGTTGTCGCCTGTCACGACCTAAATCCTCACATCTTCCAGGCTATTTGTGTGATCGTTTCACTCAAATATAAGCCTTAATAAATAAAAATTAGCAGGACGAAACATTTAAATACTTCTATTCCAAAATTGAATCGTCCCTGAAATTGAGGCCAAATAGTAGGATAGCTTGCAAAGTCATTGAGATTCTTCTCAGGATCTGTGACATCCCCTAGTTTTTCCTCCTTTGTATTTCCAGAATAAAATGTTACAAACATTTCATTGAACATAAGGGTATTAACTGGATGAACTTTGTAGTAAACATAATAAGACCAAAACGAACTCAAGGTAATTCTAGGGGCTATGAAATGTCCAAGGTCCCCTTTCGCACCTCTTTGTCCGATTTCGTTGAAATGTCCTGATCTGGATGAACTTTGTAGTAAACATAATAAGACCAAAACGAACTCAAGGTAATTCTAGGGGCTATGAAATGTCCAAGGTATTACCCGAGACTTCTTCATAATTCTTTGGAAATCTTGAAGGACACACAGACTTATTATGATTTGCTTAATAGAATCATGCTCAAAATTTGGAACCATCAAAATATGATATAAGGTCTGGTAGACACAAAAACTTGTATATTAAATAGGGGAACCTGTCGGCTTATAATAAAAATTGTTTCTCAAATTTAAACTGATGTCATATATTTCTTAGTTTATTTGATCGAGCCTCACCCTCAAGTCTTGTGTTTATCTTTTGGGATAGATACAGGGTTTGAGGTATAGTGCTCTTTCATTTAAACTATAAAAAATATGGGGTTAGTTTGATTTCATATATGTATATATATATATGTATATATATTAAATGCCTTTCTGAAGCAGGGGCGGGATTCCGATTCCAGCGACCGGCAGCTTCCAACGTGCAACTCCTTAACCAAAATAGTGCCGACATATTTTACATGTTAAACAACGATGCCACCCTACATTTATTGGCACGACTATGTAAAATAGGAAAAAGTAATGTCTTAATTTTTCCAAGTTTACAAACGGAGCAATCAACTACTAAATTCATATCCATGGAATGAAAAACATCACTTTTAAATAAATATTTTAACACCATATCATTTGGATAACCTAGTTGTTTATGTCAGATGCTCGCCTTATTCTCAACAACTGAAGAAACTAATGACATATTTAGAGGAGCCGTAAATTGTAATGGAAACAACCTGCCCACTTTAAGCCCATTTGCTATCATCTTCCCCAACACATGATCCTGCACAATACAACAATCACTTGAAAAATGTACGTCACAATTATTATCCACAATTTAACCAATAGAGAGTAAGTTAGAAGATGATTTGGTAGAAACCAAAATATGTCTGAAGAAGGAGTTAATATCACCAACTGTTGTAATCAGAATATTATTTTCATTAAAAACCTGAATATGTTGAGTACCAACATATGGTTGTTGGTTATGCAATAAATCGGCTGTGCCAGTCATATGATTTGTGGCGCTTGAATCAACGAACCAAGGAGAAGGAACGTAAGTAATAGTTTTACCTTTCCCTTGAAGGCCGAGAGCAGAAAAGACAGAGAGAATCATCTATTGAACCATATATGGTGTGATAACTGATTGATTATTATCAGCAACAGTGGATGTCAAGCCAGGATTGTGAGTGTCAGATATTGTGGCATGAAGTGCTTGTGGTTTGCAGTTCTCAGGTTGTATAGGGCACTCCGTAAGAATATGTTCATTTTGCTTGCAATAATTACAACAATTATTTTTACAATTACGGGCAATATGACCAAATTTCTTGTAGTTATAGCACTGTACTGGTTTCTTGCCTTTGATATGAGCAGCCTAAGTCATATTAATTATTTATGATGATCCACCTGTTGTACTAATAGCAGCTTGTGTCACTAATCTTTGTTCTTCGCGCAGTAATTCACCAAAATAGATATCCAAACAAGGAACTGGGTCTCTATTCAACAAGTCAGCCCAAGCGGTTTCAAATTTAGGTCAGAGATTCATCAAAAAATGATCACGACAACTTTCTTCATGAATAGCCTGAAGACTAGCTAAGTTCACCTTTGACACCTTAGCATAGATAATGCCAGTATATTTGCTCCATAAATTTAGAAAGCTAGAATAATTATGTTCAATTGAAAGATTACCCTGACTATAATTACTTATGTCAAGTTCCAATTGAAAATGTTTTGCAAAATTATCTTGATTTTAAACGTGCTTCAAGTATTCCTACATTTCTTTATTTGTGCCAAAAGATCGTAAATTGTTCACCATATAAGCCTCAATATATCCTAAAATCTAGGAAACAATCCAAGCATCTTTTGCTTCACATTGACCAAGACCTTTTGTTCTGAAGAAAACCTATCAATATGACTTCAAAGCTCTTTCCCTTTTAAAAACATTATGAGCTGAAATTCTCATGCAGCATAATTCTTTCCCGTAAATCTGATAGCTAAGATTTCAGATGACATTCTAAATAGAATTGTCGTTAATTGAAATAAGCGGTAATCAAAGAAGGCCAAGATATAAAAAAAATCCAAATCCTTGGAAGAGTATCAGTCGTAGATTTAGATATTGACGAGAGAGAAAGACAAAGAGATCACGGCTTCGGCTTGAGCAGTATCGCAGCTTGTGACGTAAACATCAGATCAGGTCTATCACGATCAAAGGGAAGCGACAAAGCGGGATCGCAGCTTACAGCAGAAACGACGGACTGGGCCTGTCGCGATCGAAGGGAAGTGACAGAGCGGGATCACAGCTTCATCAAAGACGAATGAGAAGATCGTGGAGCGGTGAATTTCCTTGGGATGGCGTCTCACCGGAGCGAGTGTCGGAGCTTGATTTTTTTGAACTCAGATGAAGGTGGGTGAATATGTCATAGAACTCAAACAAAACAAAAAATAAGGACAAGAACGAGTGCGCCTGGTGAGGAAGCGGATGAAGATGTCGGAGGACGATACCAAAAGCTGAAGAATGACTGGATTCAAACTGATTCAAGTTCTGATACCATGTCAAAGTTTTGAATGAATAGGTTGAATGCCTTTTTCTTTGCTTTCATTCTAATAAATAATAGTCTGTATAATCTATTTTAGCTACACAATATTTTGTATAAACTATTAAAGATAACTTAATTAATACATATTCCTATGTTGACCTCATTTTTAGTTGAGGTCTAGCTTTTTCCTCTTTAGTAGCTTAGGTTCTAGCCATAGGATTTTCCTATTGACTATTCATAGAGGACTAGAAACGGAACCCTCACCATTAGAAATTCCAAATTCTTTTTTACTCAACTTGAAGTTCCACATGTTGATCCTAACCTCTAGCACTTAGTAGGTAGGGTCAATATGGAGGAGCTCAAGAGGAGTCCCCCATAGGATGGTCAAACCTTAAGACTAACCCTGGGTGTGCTGGTTCTGGTGGGGCTAACTTGCACACACTACACTTTTTCACTTACCCCAAACCCTATGACCCCTTAAGTTGGTCTCCTAACTCCTTTTGGAAAGCTCATATGAATGACCATATACCCCTAGTCTTTGGCTAAGAGGGTTAGAGCCAGCATATTGAGCATCCAAAATGAGTCCTCACATGACTCTTATTTGTTTGGTATGACTTTCTGGCTTCTTGGCCCATTTTGGCCCAAAATCACCAAATTACCAAAATACCCCTACAACCCAAATCTTTGCTAAAAAATCTCAAAATTACTCAAAATACTCAAGTTTGTCCGAAAATCATTTCAAACCCCCACTACGACCTAAATTGACTAAAATACCCCCAAAAATTACCAAATTCGCAAAATACCCCCAAAAATTGCTAAAATTAGCAAAATGTCCCTCATGACCTAAAAATTCCAAAAATTCCAAAATCATCCCAATTATTCCCACTTTCAATTTTTTATCATCAATTTGACCCAAATTGACCAAATTAATCCAATTTAACCAAAAGCCACAATTTGCCCTTAAATGCCCAAATGTCCCCAAACTAACCTCAATTTTGGCCCAATTGACTCCAACCTTGCCCAATTTCAATTCCAAATAAAAATTACGCATCCCCAATTCTAAGCTAAACAAAATTTAAGCTCAATTTGACTCAATTTCAAGCCCAATTTTACCCAAATCAAAAAGGCCCAATTTTGACCATATGCTTAAATTCACTAAATTTGACCCCTAATTCAATTCAAAATCACTTGAAATTCTTCCAAAGCCTTCATCAAATATTCCTACACCAAACTCAACATTCAATTAGCCCAAAATTTTATCCCAAAATCAATTTCAAATTCAAAAGCCCAAGCCCACCACATTTAATTTCAAAAGCCCAAATTCAAAGCCCACATGACAATTCTTTCTCTTCATCATTCATTTGATTAAAATCATTCCTAAAGTCATAAATTCAAGATCAAGTCATTCCAAATCAAG
The DNA here is from genome assembly GCF_001263595.1 of Phalaenopsis equestris. Taxonomy (NCBI): domain Eukaryota; kingdom Viridiplantae; phylum Streptophyta; class Magnoliopsida; order Asparagales; family Orchidaceae; genus Phalaenopsis; species Phalaenopsis equestris. The sequence goes on from NW_018165105.1 coordinate 316,942, forward strand.
CATCATGCAAAACTCCACCAAAATATTTCATAAATTTAAAAATCCCTCCTCATGAAAGTTGACCAAGCCAAGGACAAGCCATGAAGCCACTCCCAAGCCATAGGTGAGTCATGCCACATCACTATACCATTAGTGGCAAGAGGCCAAGCCACTTTTCAATATCCTTAAGATTCTTTTAACCCCTCCCGTGACTCACCTAAACCCAATACTTAACCAAATCACTTGGATAGGGACCTTACCAATGATTAAGCTTAACCATCTGATTTCCCTCAACACCCAAGCCAGCCTTGGTGGGTGAACCCAAACCAAATCCATGATTTGACCCAAATTAACCCAAAATGGCCCTTCCCACATCCTATTTTAATTCAACACCTTTACACATGGCCAACCCCAATTGCCTTCACCAAACCCAAGCCCTGACCTCCTTGAGTCAGATGGTGACCCGAGCCTGGCCGGCTGGCCACCTAGGCTGCCGCCTGGCCGGCTGGCCCCCTAGGCTGCCGGAAAAGCCACCTCCAAGTGTTCCCTCATGGCTAAAACTCAAAATTAAATTCATCCAAGCTGTCTCATCCCAATTGGATTTTTTCCCTTGTTGGCATCCACATAAGCAACCTAAAGCACCCATTAATTGCCCCTGGTGGCCTCTTCTTTCCCATCTATTTAAACCCCCCCTCCATGTCCAAATAAGGAGAGCTTGAAATTCCTTGGAGAGACTCTGTCAAATTGCTTTCTGAGCTTCCTCCAGACCTCTTTTTTTCAAATCAACCATTCTTAGCCACTAAAATCCACTGCTCGAGCTCAATTTTGGAGCTCAATCTCTAGGCTGAAATAGGACATCCTCAAATACCCCACAAAATTCAATTTAATTGCACCCACACCATCCCCACAGTGAGAGAGAAAGATCCCCCATAAAAACTCTTTCACCAGAGCACCCTATGGTGGACTTTGATTGGACCTCTAAATGAACTTTGGTCGAAATCAAACCTAGGAGATTAACCACTGTTTGCTGCTTAATCCCTAGGGTCTTGGAACCCCCATAAAGCTTCCGTAAGCATTCAAGCAAGGCTTCCCCTCTTAGACCTAAACCGAGCTTCATTTAATTCTCCATGAGCATAGAGTTGATTTAGGGTTTGATTAACCGTATGGATGTGTGTGTCTCATCAAGACGAGTCGATAGGAACAAACCTCATTTGATTTAGTTAAGTATTGAGAGAGACATTATGGTTTGAAGGTGGACGGTTCTCGGGCTAGAGTCTTTGGGGGCAATGACCCGTGGTCGTTGGATCGTGCGTTTATTGAATGGAAGACTCTGATTGCGTCGGATGAGGAGATGGAACAGAATCGCAGGATGACAGGGCAGACGTGTGGACGGCGACGTCGAATGGGAGCATGCCGCATGGAGTTTCGGAGCAACCGTCGGACCAGCCGTAGGTTGAGGTGGCGCCGCGTCACTTAAGTAGAAAAATAGGGATTTTCCTATATAAATAAATAGCCAGAACTTCAAAAATTCATAACTTTGTGTAAAAAAATCAAAAAAATAAAATAAAAATCTTTCTTGCTCAGAGAATAGAGGAGAAAATGTGAAAATATTTTTATGTCCATCCGATGCATATTTTATTTTTAATTAATTAAAAAGTATTTTATTTATTTTAATTCTCCATTTGTATAGACATTTCACCATGGCATAGGACCATGGGGCCTTTGATGTCTCTATTGTTAGGCATCTCCTCTGATTTTTCCAAGGTCAGGGGGTATCTCTAAGTAGAGATATCTAATTTTTAAGTTAATGATCTCTATTTTGGTAAAAAAATTATAATAATTAAAATACTCATTAGAGAAATACAAAATTTATTTTATTAGGTTCACTATGATTAGAGGATCCTAGGAAAAATATAAACTTCATTCAACTCATAGAAAATAACCCTAATGGTCACCAACCCTAAAAATGAAAAGAAAATTAATTTGGGGTAATTATAAATGTAAATGACATAAAAACCATTCCACACTGTAATTTAATGTTAAAGGAGCTCCCCATAAAAATATCAAGCCAATTGGAGTTGATTTGACCATTCAACTGGAACAATTAAGTGAAATCACATTTTTTGCATTAAAATAATTCTAATAATTAAAATACAACTAAAAAAATTAAAAATATGGTTTTGGGAGCTCCTTATATCTAGAGGAACCTAAGAAAATAAAAATTTGAACTAAAATAAATTCTTTATTTTTAAACTATTTTTTAGCATTTAAATAATTAAAAATTAATTAAAAATCATAAAAATTGTAAAATAGTAAAAACACACTAAAATATCACATTTGGCTTCCTGATCACTTGGGACCAATTAAAATAATTTCCTAATTTTCTAAGTCAAAATATTAATTTTAATGGCTTAAAAATGAATTTTCTTTAATTTTTCACTAAAATAATTCCAATAATTAAAATATAATCCACAAAAATATGAGATTTACTTCTTTGGGTTCCTTGGACTTAGAGAAATTTAATAAAAATATAAAACTTAACTTTACACTTAAATATTATTTTACATTTAATTAATGCTCAAAGCAAACAAATAATTCTTATAATTAAATCAAACCTTTAAAAATCATAAAAATTGGTCCAAGTGGTCCTCTAACCTAGGTAAACTCCCAGTAATATTCTTAAGGATGGAGGTTTTATTTTGATTGAGTTATTAAGTTTTCATTAAAAGTCATATTTTTGCATTATAAATAATTACAAAATTAAATAAATTCAGGAAAATCACATTTTCTCCTCTGATGTTTTAATGAACCCATGAATGAGGTAATATAAAATCTTGAAGTCATTTGAGTCTAATTTAATGAATTATAGGGTATTAAGGTCTCAGGGGCATGAGGGTAATTTTAGAATTTAAGGCTTAATTAATATTTAGGCTTAACTAAAGGACTAAATGGGCAACAAATGATCTTAATTGATATGTTTTGATGATCGGAATATATAAGGGGTAAGTGGTAGAAACCAATTCTATTTTGGTCTCATAAAGGATAAATTTGTAATTTCTTAAAATTAATAAAATTTGGAAGACTATTTAAATAAGGAGATATTAAGGTGAGGAGTTTGATTTTGGAAGATCATAACTCAATGATTTGAAGCCCCCCAATTAATAGTTTTAAAATGATTTATAATTCATGATAAGGATTAAGATTATAAATATTGAAAATCTTTTTTTAAAAATTAGAAACCTACCCATTAAATCTTAAGGGCTTAGTATTGAGCTAGGCTTAATCAAAATTTTGTCTAATGAGATTTAGAAAGTAACATATAATTAACTTAAAACCTTTCAAAACACTACAAGCCCATTCTTCAAAATCAAAGTAGCTAAATTTCTTAATTTAGTTGAGTTGCCCCCAAGGACTTCTACCCATATAATTCATAAGTGAGATATCAAGTGATGATTACCCCACTTAAGGGATAATCAAAACATCAAAATTCACTGAGCATAAGGGTATTAACTGGATGAACTATATAGTAAACATAATAAGGCCAAAATGAACTCTATATAATTTCAGGGACTATCCCAAGACTTCTTCATAATCATTTGAAAATCTTGAAAGACATCTAGACTTATTGTGATTTGCTTAATGGATCCTCAAAATTTGGAACTACCAAGATATGACATAGGATCTGGTAGACACACTTAAAACAATACTCTCAACTTTTACTACAAGCATGCTTTAATTCCTGCAAAAAATATATATATGCCTTGCAAAGATACTAAAGTTTCAGGTGGAGGAATGAGAAGACTTGTCGGGTGGATACTAAAGTTTTAGGTGGAGGAATGAGAAGACTCGTCGGGTATGCTTTTACAATTTACAGTACCTTCTTTTCTTTTATTTTTTACACTGTACTTTTATGCTTACGAACTTCTGTGCTAAATAACGATGTCGCCCTGTATGAAAACCAAAACTATTAGGATAGCCACAAAACTGAAACGAAAATTAAAATCAACCAAGATAAAATTTATCTCAGCAACAATCCACAACATTCAAAATATAAGACAACTCAAAATTTAACCACAAAAAAAAGAAAAAAAAATTGCAACTAAATTAAAACATCTCTAAAGGATGATCGAGATTCCCTTAGAGGAGGTAACCTACAGTTGCTAATGAGATTTCACACGGTCTAAATGAAAGTATGAAACTTATTAAGTTGAGTTTAGTAAATTTATTAGGACTAAATAAATTCGAAAGAAAATAGTAGAACTGAAACGAGGGAACCGTAGGATCCTAATCGGTGTCGCTCTAATCAACTTTAACATGCCCCCCTAATATTTAAAGAATCATAACCATAGGGACATTTGATTTGACATCATGACTTGACACATTAGAAAACTTAAACTCGCCACGACGAGGAGGTTGGAGCTAGCATTGTGGGCATCACGACCATCTTCAACAGCAAAACATGTCTTCACCAGCTAAATCATTCCTTAGAATTAAATAACAAAACATTGTTTCACAGACTTAAATGGACGTCATACAATTTTTAGTTTATTTAATCGAGCTTTCACCAGTAAGTAATGTATTTATCCTTCGAGATAGGTGCACTACTTGCGATATTGGACTCGTTCATTTAAACTACGGAGGATATGAGATCAGTTTGGTTTTGTATTTTCAAAAATTTAAAATACTATTTTTAAAAAATTATATATGTATTAAATTAAATTAAAATGGGTGAAGATATCCATCCTAGCAGCCGACAACTTAACAACTCCCAACTTTTTAGTGCCGACATCCTAATCTAAATATTCAGCTATGATGAAAGAATCATTGCAAATATAATATTCCTTTTTTGCACTATTGTGAAGAAGGGAACTCTTTATTCTGTCTGATTTCATTTACTTCTGATTGATACAATAAATAAGTAGCATTAATATAACAAAGACCCACCATGTAATGAATAATTTTTTATCTCATTAAATCTTCAAGTAATGATCATGAGCAAAACATTATGCCCAAATCTTAATACTCCCAATCAGCAAAAGAATTTTTCAAGAATGTCATTTAAGCTATTTCATGGCACCAGCTGCACCTAAAGTTCAACATAGAAGTTAAACTTTAGATGTTAAATATGTACATATTGAGAATTTGTGAGGTACATGTGCAAATTCCTATCAGCAAAAGTTAGGGGTTAGATATGTAAAGACAGAGAATTCAGAAAAAAGACAAGCATGGCATGAATGTATAAATTTTCATCTCATTCATGCAACCAAATAACTTATTAGCATTTAGAAAAATGATAACTGTGGTATCAATTTAGATGAAAAGTTTAGAAATTGAAATTTAAACACATTATAAATGAAGCTTCGACAAATAAGACTGATAAATGATAGTTGTGGTATTTACGCAAATACTCCGAACACGTATAAGCACTGCGTATGAATGCCCATGTAGCTATAGCATATAAGCAAAGTTATAAACCATAACATCCAGCATTTGAAATGTTCAGCAAGCAAGAATTAATATTATTACAATAAATTAGTATTATATTGGCTGAACCATATTGCCAATTAAATAACAAAATGTTTCAATATAATGTTCTAAATTGAAATAGCTAGAAATAAAGCCATTGTTCTTTGCTTATACTCCGCACTCCATCATCTTTAAGTGAAGTAACCATAATAGTGTTTCTCGAAATAACCTCAAAAATATTTATTTTGATAATTTCAAATTTAGATTTTCTTCCTCTAAAATCTCTTGCTGATAAAAATATTTATCACAATTACTTATAAGAAAAAAAGATAATCATATTCTAAGAAATTTAATGTGAGGAGATATTACCAAGGGAGTTTTCATATGTTTAGTGGAAGATTGTATCCAGCTTGATGCACAAATTGCAACACAAATAAATGTACATGTGTGAGACGGCTCCAACTTAATAAAATTTATAATTCTCTTTTGTAACTCACAATCTTGATCAATATAATGAACAGTTAAACACATATATCTCATCGTCTTATTGGAAGTCTAGCAATCAGAACTCAAAAAATTTTATGTACATCAATCAGAAAAGTTTTCAACTTTTCTTTCTCGAATTCATAAACCTTCATGCAATTATTGTTAATGGTGTTTCTCGAACCCTCTCATAATTAGAATTCAAAGATTTCAATGACACATTAAACCACAAATACACAATAATCATAAAAAGATGCTCATGCGCAATGATCATCTTTGCACTTATTTCTCAGATTTTATGTCGATCGCAATTCTTTGGTTCATGAAATATAGGAATCTCAATGTTTGTGTCAAATTCAAAAGGCATGAAATTTAATATTTATTGCCTCTTATCAGATTATTCAACTATTTGCTTACTCGGGGCTTTAATTTTTTCGCATTCCCTCACATGTCTTAGAAGTTAGGAAGTGGTGCAAGTTTTTAACTTGTTAAATTTTGTGTGACAACACGCACATTTCAAAAAAGAAGTTGGAAATCCTTTGTTTGTAAATGTTGCATCAACAAAATACTCTCATACTATAGACTTCCTTTTCCTCCCCCTTTTAGAAGTAGTTGTGTCTTCTTTATCGCTACTTTCTATAATAGCTATCTCCGACTCCATTTGTTATGACCCAGGATTTGGATTGTCGGTATATTTTCAACTTCAATTATTAGCTCATTGCAAGATAATTCTGTTTGAGAAAGATCCAATGTAGACATACTATGAAGAGATGAAACACTTTAAAATCCTATCAATATCTAACTAACATTTAACAATTCAAAATCATATGAAAAATATATCTAAACTATAACAAATAACACAATATGATGTTGCTCACTTTAAGATTTCATAACTTGATAACTATAAGAAATACAATTTTAATAAATGTAGCTTTCAATTCAATAACATTCTACAAATTTCTTCAAGATTCTTTCATAACTACCAAATTGTTGAGAAATAAGGGCGAAGAAAAATAGAAATCGACATAAATCCAGAAGAACACAAAGAGAATTAATGAGGTTCGGCAAATATGTCTACGTCCTCCGGAGTAGAGCAGGGAATTCCTTTCAATATTCAGAAAAAAGATTACATAATTTAAGATAACACCTAGGGTACATATTGACCTATTTATAACCCTAGAAAACTCTGGAGTACAATATGTAATTACAAAATTACCATCGTACCTCACCCCAAACCCACATAAGGAAACTCCCCTGATTTGGATAGAATCTTCTGCTCTGCTCCTTTGCTCCTCTCCGCTCTAGAATCTGTCCATTTATGGTATATGAGTCATATCTAACAAATTTCCACTTTGGTGAATATCTAACCCTTTAGGAGAAATACGCATGGAGTTTCTTACATACCAGAAGTGGGTTGGGCCACCATGCTTCTCTATCAACTGCAAACATTCAACAAGTCCAAGCAATACAAGACTTGTTGATAGTAACTGGCTTGGTCAACATATCAGCTGCATTCTCATCAGTATGAACCTTCTGCAACAGTATCTCACTAAAAGCAATCAATTCTCTGATCTTGTGATACCTGACATTAATGTGCTTGGTTCTCGCATGGTACACCTGCTTCTTAGCCAGATAAATAGCACTCTAACTGTCACAATGCAACTGAACTCCACCTTGCTCAACTCTCCTCATTTCTTTTCCTACCCAAGAAAGCCATAAGACTTATTTTACAGCTTCAGCTACTGCCACGTACTCAGCTTCAGTTGTAGATAATGCCACAATAGAATGAATTTTTATTTTCCAACATATAGGCCCTCCACCAAGAGTAAAAATATACCTAGTTGTAGAACTTATGCCATCCAAATCACCTGCATAGTCTGAATAAACGTACCCTACAACTGAAGGATCATCCTGTTGACTGCCAAAAATAATTCTATGTCCTATAGTACCCTTCAGATACCTGAAAATTCACTTGACGGCTTCCCAATGTCGCCTTCCAGGTTTAGCCATGTATTTGCAAACTTGACTAACAACATGAGCCAAATCAGGACGAGTACATACCATTGCATACATTAAGCAGCCAACTGCACTAGCATATGGGACCTTTGCCATGTCTTTAATTTCTGTATCTGTCTTAGGACACTGTTCTGAAGAAAGCTTACATAATTTTTCGAATGAGTGCTTGCAAAATTTGCTTTGCTCATCTCAAACATGTCCAACACTTTCTCAACCTTTCTCAACATAGCAACATAGCCTCGTTGAAATAAACATAATCGTCTTGAGCCTCTGTCTCAATGAATCTCCATTCCAATAATCTTCTTCGAAGGACCCAAGTCTTTCATGTCAAATTCCTGGCTCAATAAAGTTTTCAAACCACGGACATCATTCATATTACATCATTCCACAGACATCATTCATATTATTTGCAACAATCAGTATATCGTCAACATACAGTAACAGAAAAATAATAGAGCGATCATCATGGCTCTTCACATAAACGCAAAAGTCATACTAACATCTCTTGTAGCCAATCTGAATCTGTCATGTAGGAGTCGCGAACCACTTGTACCATTGTCTTGGAGACTGTTTCAACCCATACAACGATTTCTTTAATGTGCAAACCACATGCTCCTATCCAGGTTGAGTGAACCCTTCTGACTATTTCATGTAAATCTGTTCCTCCAGATCACCATGCAAGAAAGCAGTTTTAAGATCCATCTACTACAAATGCAAATCACAAATGGCTACTAATGCAAGCATTGCCTTGATTGAAGTATGTCTGAGCATATGAGAAAATATTTCATCATAATTTATCCCCTTCTGCTGTGAAAATCCCTTTCCTACCAGTCGAGCCTTAAACTTTTTCCATTCTTTTTCTGATATTGCTGGTTTCCTTTTGTACACCCACTTGCAACCAATAGCATTCTTTCCCTCAGGAAGCTGAACTAGCTCCCAAGTGCGATTTTTTTGCAAAGACTCCATCTCCTCAACCATTGCACCCATCCATTTCTCTTTCTCATGGCTAATGATAGCTCCTTGAAAAGTAGTTGGATCATCGCTACTGATGAGAAGTGCACAATAGACCAAGACTTCATAACCTAATCTGCTAGGAGGCCTTATATTGGTGTGTCTTTGTCTGCCTCTGGCTAGATTATAATTGGCTAGATTATAATTCTGGCTAGATTATAATTCTACAGATCATCTGGAATGGAATCACCAGGTGTTGGATTTGAACCTTCAACTCTCTCAGTTATTTCTAGATGTTGTCCTAAATCGATATGCACTGCATCTGGACTGGAACTGTTCCCTTGCACCTTGTCTTGATTCTACTATAACATGGACTATTAATCAAAAAATGCATCTCTGCAGATCATCATCTTCTTTGCAATCGGATCCCAAAACTTGTATTCTTTAACTCCTTTCTTATAGCCCAGAAAGATGCACTTTTTGGATTTTACATCAAGTTTTGATATTTCATCTCCATGTACATGCACATAAGCAGGACAACTAAAAATCCGTAAATGATCGAAATTAACTTGATTACCTGTCTATACCTCTTCTGCGACCTTCCTACCCAACGATGCCCAGGGTGATCAATTGATGAAATAACATGTCATATTTACAGCCTCTGCCCAAAAACTCTTAGGAAGCCCTACATTCAGTCTCAAGCATCTTGCCCTTTCAGTTAAGGACTGTTCATCATTTCTGCTACATCATTCTGTTGTAATGTCTTGCGCACTAAAAAATGCCTCTGAATCTCATGCTCCTCACAAAACTTCTAAAACTAAGAATCTGTGTACTCTGTGTCATTATCAGACCTCAAATACTTGATCTTTCTGCCAATTTGGTTATCCACCTTAGCTTTCCACAGCTTAAAGTTAGAGAAGGCTTCAGATTTCTGTTTCAATAAATACACCCAAATTTTCCTGAAGAAATCATCAATAAAGGTACCAAGATACTGAGATCCTCCCAATGATAATTCTGTGGTAGGGCCCCATACATCAGAATGCATATAATCAAGAGTCCCTTTAATTTTATGCTTTCCAATCATAAAACTGGCTCTAGTTTGTTTTCCAAAAACATAGAACTTACAAAGATCAAGCTTGCATCTTTTAACACCATGCAACATATTTCTTCTATGCAAATCTGTCATCGCACGTTCACTAAGATGACCCAGATGCATATGTCATAGCTTTGTACTATCATCATCTAATTTCATAGAATGAACTTCACCTACAATTATACTCCCCAACAGTTTGTAGATATTACCTGCAGTTAACTTTTCTTTCATCATAGTCAGTGCACTCTTAACAATTCTGATGGTTTCCTTATCCTCATCTGCCTTAGAAATGAAATTATTTCTATGTAAAGTGCCCAAGGAAATCACATTCTTCTTCAGATTTGGAGCATGTCTGACATCACATCATATTCTAACTGTGTCATCATAGATCTTTCTGACTTCTCCAATACCAACTATATTGCAGCATCTATCATCACCTAGATAAACTGAGCCATAATTAGTTGACCTCTATGAAGTAAACCACTCCCTATTAGATGTTATGTGATAAGAGCATCCTAAATCAAGAATCCATGCATTCATAAACTGAGTTGATGAAACTGAGAGCATATATTCATCACTGCAATCTGAATTATCACTCTGCACCACATTTACAGACTTCGATTATGCATCACCTTTCTCTCTAGTCTGCTTCTTCAGCTTTGGACAATCTCTCTTCATATGACCTGGCTCCTTGCAATTGTAGCAATGAATTGTCTTTTTGTCTTTTGACTTGGATATGGAATTTTGCCTTTTAGAACCCTCCTTCTCTTTTTTCCTTCCACGATCATGCTTACTCTTAACATATAAACTGTTGTCATAAGAGCTTTCCCCTGCATTCTGCTTCCACTAGTTGTGAGCCAATAATGTTGCAGTAATCTCATCAACTTTAATAGTTTCTTTCCCATATGTAAGAGTAGTCACCAGGTGTTCCTAGGAAGAAGGCAGTGAACACAACAAAATCATTGCCCGGTCTTCATCCTCAAGAGTCACATCAAGCTGTGATAAATCTATGATTATTTGATTGAAACCATTAATATGTTGCGTCAGATCAGAACCTTTCTTACATCTTCAGCACATACAACTTATGCTTTAGATACAATTTATTCGTCAGAGATTTAGCCATAAACTGAGTTTCCAATTTCTTCCATATCTCCCCTGGAGATTTAAAATTCATCACCTGATACATAACTTCATCTGCCAGGCATAGGCGTATAGTTGTTGCAGCTCGTTATTGTAATTCTTCCCAATCTTCATCCTCCATGACATCTGGTTTTGTTGGCTGCAATGCTTTCAAGATTCCATATTGAGCCAACAAATATTTTACTCTTGTTTGCCACAATCTGAAGTTATCAGTTCCATTGAACTTCACCACCTCGAATTTTGTACCAGAAAATGTCATTTGAAAATAACTCCTGCAATAAATTATTCTGCAAATTCTTGCTCAGAATCTTTTCAAAAAGAAAAAGAAGAATTGAAAATTTCCTTTAATTAAGTTTTTCAGAAAAACACCATTTTTTAAAGGATTGAAATATTTAATTAAATTTCCTTTAATTAAATATTTCCTTTAATTAATTGAATTTCTAAAGTTTTCTTTAATTAATTGAAATTCGAAACTTTCCTTTCTGTTCCGCCTCAGCTAACAACCGTCGAGGATCCCGGGGAATAATCCGCCTTCAGCCTGATGCTTCTGAAATCACCTCTCCTTCCCGCAATTCCTCCTCCCGCAATTGAAAGCAATGAAAAAAAAAAATCCTTTCCTTCGTTAAATTGGACCGTCCCTCCTGCAAAAGGAAATTTGCCTCCTTCCTTCCCTGAATCGGAACCCAGCAGAAAATTATTTCCCCAACCGAAAGCTTTCTCTCCTGGTTGCACTCGTCACCAAGTCGCCCAGCCGAACCTCGCCTATCGCAGGAAAGCTCGCCTGACTCCTTCGATGCGTCGCAAACTCCTGCTGCTGAAAGCCCGCAAACTCTTTCCTTCGCCAAAATCGCGCCAAACTCTTCTTTGTTCCTGTGTCGCCGAAATTTTTCTTCCATGCCCTAGAACCTCGCTCTGATACCACTTGTTGAGAAATAAGAGCGAAGAAAAATAGAAATCGACACAAATTCAGAAGAACACAGAGATTTAACGAGGTTCGGCAAAGATGCCTACGTCCTCAGGAGCAGAGCGGCGAATTCCTTTCAATATTCAAAAAAGAGATTACATAATTTGAGATAACACCTAGGGTACATACAGGCCTAACCCTAGAAAACCCTATAGTACAATATGTAATTACCAAATTACCCATGTACCTCACCCCCAACCCACATAAGGAAACTCTCTAATTTGGACAGAATCTTCCGCTCCGCTCCAGAATCTGTCCCTCTATGGTATATGAGCCATATCTAACACATATCATTCAGGCATAATTATATAAAATAAAGACACAATCTTATGGAACATGCGAAGAGTTTTGGATTTGAGGATTATGAAAGTATTCCTATCTACAAAACATACATCCCTATTCAACATATAATAAATTAATCAAAATTGAATTTGATTATGTAAGACAAAATGCTTGTTTTCTATGACAATTTCTTCCAATCATAATAAGAAAAAGAGTTGACATTTTATCAAATAATTATTGTGATCAAATAACATATCTCCTCTTATTTAACAACAAAGCTAAAACATTTTCTGAAGCTTAACCATCAGATGATAAGGCTTCAAATACCAGAACAAGCAGTAAGGATATAGCTAAAAAATTTAAAAAAAAAAAACATATAAGTAATCTAGAGGTTTAAATTCTATTTTCAGGACATTAAGATCCCCTAGACATGGTTAAGTAGTTAACCAACAAAAAAATTTTGCAGTTAAATCATTTTATTGGAACCACAAACCTCATCTTGGCAGCCATCTCAAGTCTCAACATGTTAGGTGAGGTGTTCAATATATTTCCAAAAGCAAGCCAAGAACCACATAGTGCCTACTCAAATGAATGAACATAAACATTTAAGATTGCATACTTCCATAGTCAGCAAGCATAAACTATTATGAACATAAGATCTCCTAGGAAAAAAATCATATACTACATACCATAACTCCATTTCTCCATAAAGAGAGTTAATATGCATTTACTTCCAAAAAAATGTTTCAATTTTTTTTTCTTCATAATAATAATGATGAAAATATGGAAGCAAGAATGTGATAAACAAGAAATGTGATCATGATAAATTCATGTTGCTCTCTTACTTATGCAATTATTGAACTAAGAAAATCTTTCTTCAAAGCATTAGTATCAAGTAATAGGATGTTTACTCTTTAGATGGATCATTACTATAGGACCACTACTATAGTATCAACCAGCACTAAGAAAATAGTTTCCAAAAATCCTTCTTCAAGGAAACTAGTTTCCAAAAACCTTAGTGCATGAGGCTCTCCAAAAATAGAAAGTAAAAAAGAGATGAAGATATCATAAAATAAGAAACAAGATAAGAAAACTGAAACAAACAACCGCTGGGTATTTTCTTCTTTGGCTCCTTCCATTATAGAGACAGAAATAAGATATGAAATCAAATAAAGGAGGACGTAGAACCAGAGAGTAGGGTTATCATAACGGCTTATTGTTCGCGAACAATTAATATTCGGCTCGTTAAGAAGCTCATGTTCGATTCGTTCGTTAAGTTGAAGAACCGAACACAAACATTTCTTTTTTGCGCTCGATATATAAACGAGTTGAACAAGAACAAAGATTTGTTCGTTCGTGTTTGGTTCGTTTTAGCTTGAAATAATTAGATTATATATATATATATATATTAAAAGAAATGATCAAAGGCCATTATACAAGCCTCCAACTAGCCCTAATATGTCCAACAATTCGAGTACCGCCTCTTTAAGACTAACTGTACCAGAGGAGATTTGAACCCCTGGCCAGTGGGGTCTTATACCGTGGATGCCAACAAACTGACATGAACCCCTGGCCAGTGGGGTCTTATACCGTGGATGTCAACAAACTGGCAGGAGTATGCGACACACACACACACACACACACACACACACACACACACATATATCTTAATTTTTATTTCGAGCCAAAACAAACTTAACACAAACGAATAATTTTTTGCCCGTGTTCGGCTTGTTTAAATATCGAGTTCAAAAAAATATGTGTTCCCCTCTCTTACTTAAAGAGCAAGCCAAACACGAGCTATTTAACGAGCATAATACGAGATGTTCGTGAACAACGAGTCATTTTGACGGCCCTAACCACATCATTATTTAGACTAGCAATCATCAAATCTTATATCCAATAAACTCTTTAGATTTACAAAATGAAGAATAGTGATAAATAAATTTAAATTCAATTAATCAGTTTTACCACATTATTATTAAACAATTATCAATCGCTTAATCATGATAAATAAGCTTATTTAAAAAAATTTTAAAAAAAAGCAAGAGCTACTCGGGAGCATTTAAACCAAGTTATGATATCCCAAAATCAATGGGCTATAAATGATATAAATCAGAAGAGCTGCATATGTAGCCAAATAGTGACAGATTCGTCCGAACAACACGAAAAAATATTACATCAAGCCTTAGCACGTAGAGTTACTTACAGAGTCCAATGAAATTATGCCACGCAGAGGTGACAGAAAAAAAAAATCGGCCCGATAACACAAGAGAATATTATTCTCGTGTTATTCAGGTATTATTGTGTTCTGGGAATATTACCAGTCTTATAATAACACAATAACACATCAATAACATTTAAATAACATAATAATATCTCAATAATACACAATAACACTTGAATAACATAGGAGGAATATTTTCTTCTATTACCTGACATTTTTTTTTTCTGTCAACGTCACTTGGTGTGATTTTATTGGACTCCGCACCCAACTCTACGTGCGGAGTCCTGATGCAATATTTTCTCGCACAACACATGGTACGGACGCGGCTGCGAAGGCAACTAACGGGCCTGCAATTAATCGGTTCGGGTTAGGTCCGAATCCGGATCGACCCGGTTTGATGATTCCAGTCACGTGCGCCGCCTTCTCCTGTTAAATGCGCGCACATGGGAGTTGCGGCAGGATGGGGCCCACACATGTGCGGGCCCAACGTTTTTTTTTTTCCAGCTGATAAATGCCGTCGTCGATTTGGACCCGCTTGTTACGGACAAACCGGTGCTTCATAAGACCCGCATTTGGTGGAGGAATGCATCTAAATTTTTATGTCTACGTAAACAATTTTTGAAGCTATATTTGTTGCGTATATTGAATCCAAAATGCATGAAAGTGGAAATAAATGCATTATTAGAAATATTAAATGTGAAAACGTGTTTGATATGATATTTTATATAGTTTAAAAATTAAATGTATTTTACATTAATTATAAGTCATTAAATTCTAATTTCTATAAGAATGTGGCAAATCATGATGTTTAATGATGCAAGAAAATAAATAAAAGATTTTCTTACCTCTCATAAAAATATTTCTAAGGAGCTTGTTTTATTCGGGCTTAAAACCCTCACCTTTATCAAAATTGTATTCATTGTTTACAGTATTGGGTTCAACGATGTATGATGCAACAGTTCTCACTTCTCACATCATTTCAACTTTGATTTTGAGCTCAACTCTTAGAATGATGAGTTCGCTAGCGACGGTAATGTTATTGTGGATGAAAGCAGGACTTCGTCTATGATCTTCGAAAATTTGGTAACTTTATGGTTCTCATGGAAGCTATTGAAATTGTTGTGTCAAATCGAAAACTAATGATTGGCTTCAAGTCAATGCAGTGGTCTTGTTGTTGTACTCCTGGAAATTAGAATGACTATTAGTAAGTTCAAGTAATTCAGTCAAAATTTTATTTGCTACAAACTAAATGCATAACAAAAAAAAAAAGTCATTCTCTCTGAATGAGGCGGCTTGAGTCATAGCCAACACTAAATCTTTCAAATCTAACAATTTCTTCTGAGGCCTAATGATAAGATACCTCAACAACTTACATGGTTCTTGCCTTATCTTTATTAGGGCATGTGAATTTTTTCAAAAGTTGTAAGCAATGGTTAGTTGGGTGATAAATATTATCTCAAGCTCTAGCAAGCAAAGTAATCACCTTAAGTGACAAGCAAGAAAATTGCTTAAGAATAAACTTCTTAAAAATTATTTAAAAAAATGTTCTATTTTATAAAATATCATTAATATAAGTAAAATGAAACATAGTTTCAAAATAAGCAAAATCATATGCGTGTCAAATTTTTTTCTGTAAGAATCAAGATTTGAATCCTTGAATTTTGCAAGAGACGTTACAATCTCTACAATGTTCTTAGAAAAGTCACTTGTTAGCTCATCTCTCTACTCAGAGTTGTGAAATATTTGAATTTTCTTCATTATGTGGTGAATTTCATCATTTTCTGAGATGGAAGGTAGTGCTTGTGCATTCGAATTCCTCATTCTCATAACATAACATATAATTTTTTTGCCAAAAGCCATCTAATAATATCTCTTGGAATATGCTCTAGAATTTCCTTGGATCATATTTTTCTTGTTTTTCATCTTTGTTTCTAGTTGAGTTGTAGTAAAATCTTGATTCTTTTTATTGGCTAAGGTCTCTCTAGTTTGTTTCTCTATACTTTTTTGTTCTTTATTATTCTTAATATTGATTGAAATTTAACATACTTTTGAGAACATTAATGTCATGACCCAAGTCTGGGCTTGAAATTTTTCAAATTAGGAGTAGATAAACGAACGTTGATCATTAAAATTTTATATAACTAGCAGTTTATAATTCAAATAAAATGAAAGAACCACTAGAAAAATAAATTATAACAATACAACTAAATTTATCTTAGCTCAGGTTATCCACATCTTCTATGGATATTGTTTTATCTAATTATTCATATTCTAATCAAAATATTAAGCCTAAAAGATTAATTTAAAATAAAATGAGCTACAACAATCAACGAATAATCATAGTTCTAAACTACAGTAACATAATGAAATAAATAATATACATGTTTGATAAAATTTCAATAATTCAGTATAAGAGCATTTGACAATTTATATTTACGAATATGATCGATCATGTTATTTTAAAACTTTTTATTATTTCATATTATATTATTTTCACAATTATATCATTTTATATATAATCATCACATGAGTACCATCTAAATTTATATCAATTAAGGTACATCAATAATATTTTTTTTTCAATTTAATGCATAAGTTTCTTATAACTTTTTTGCTAGTACCATAAATGGGCGAACTCTTTCATAGTAAACATGCATGAATATCTCAATAATACACAATAACACTTGAATAACATAGGAGGAATATTTTCTTCTATTACCTGACATTTTTTTTTTCTGTCAACGTCACTTGGTGTGATTTTATTGGACTCCGCACCCAACTCTACGTGCGGAGTCCTGATGCAATATTTTCTCGCACAACACACATGGTACGGACGCGGCCGCGAAGGCAACTAACGGGCCTGCACTTAATCGGTTCGGGCTAGGTCCGAATCCGGATCGACCCGGCTTGATGATTCCCGGCAC
>NW_018165105.1:334887-359109 GCF_001263595.1 Phalaenopsis equestris
CTCACATCATTTCAACTTTGATTTTGAGCTCAACTCTTAGAATGATGAGTTCGCTAGCGACGGTAATGTTATTGTGGATGAAAGCAGGACTTCGTCTATGATCTTCGAAAATTTGGTAACTTTATGGTTCTCATGGAAGCTATTGAAATTGTTGTGTCAAATCGAAAACTAATGATTGGCTTCAAGTCAATGCAGTGGTCTTGTTGTTGTACTCCTGGAAATTAGAATGACTATTAGTAAGTTCAAGTAATTCAGTCAAAATTTTATTTGCTACAAACTAAATGCATAACAAAAAAAAAGTCATTCTCTCTGAATGAGGCGGCTTGAGTCATAGCCAACACTAAATCTTTCAAATCTAACAATTTCTTCTGAGGCCTAATGATAAGATACCTCAACAACTTACATGGTTCTTGCCTTATCTTTATTAGGGCATGTGAATTTTTTCAAAAGTTGTAAGCAATGGTTAGTTGGGTGATAAATATTATCTCAAGCTCTAGCAAGCAAAGTAATCACCTTAAGTGACAAGCAAGAAAATTGCTTAAGAATAAACTTCTTAAAAATTATTTAAAAAAATGTTCTATTTTATAAAATATCATTAATATAAGTAAAATGAAACATAGTTTCAAAATAAGCAAAATCATATGCGTGTCAAATTTTTTTCTGTAAGAATCAAGATTTGAATCCTTGAATTTTGCAAGAGACGTTACAATCTCTACAATGTTCTTAGAAAAGTCACTTGTTAGCTCATCTCTCTACTCAGAGTTGTGAAATATTTGAATTTTCTTCATTATGTGGTGAATTTCATCATTTTCTGAGATGGAAGGTAGTGCTTGTGCATTCGAATTCCTCATTCTCATAACATAACATATAATTTTTTTGCCAACAGCCATCTAATAATAACTCTTGAAATATGCTCTAGAATTTCCTTGGATCATCTTTTTCTTTTTATTTCATCTTTGTTTCTAGTTGAGTTGTAGTAAAATCTTGATTCTTTTTATTGGCTAAGGTCTCTCTAGTTTGTTTCTCTATACTTTTTTGTTCTTTATTATTCTTAATATTGATTGAAATTTAACATACTTTTGAGAACATTAATGTCATGACCCAAGTCTGGGCTTGAAATTTTTCAAATTAGGAGTAGATAAACGAACGTTGATCATTAAAATTTTATATAACTAGCAGTTTATAATTCAAATAAAATGAAAGAACCACTAGAAAAATAAATTATAACAATACAACTAAATTTATCTTAGCTCAGGTTATCCACATCTTCTATGGATATTGTTTTATCTAATTATTCATATTCTAATCAAAATATTAAGCCTAAAAGATTAATTTAAAATAAAATGAGCTACAACAATCAACGAATAATCATAGTTCTAAACTACAGTAACATAATGAAATAAATAATATACATGTTTGATAAAATTTCAATAATTCAGTATAAGAGCATTTGACAATTTATATTTACGAATATGATCGATCATGTTATTTTAAAACTTTTTATTATTTCATATTATATTATTTTCACAATTATATCATTTTATATACAATCATCACATGAGCACCATCTAAAATTATATCAACTAAGGTACAACAATATTAACATCTTTTTTCAATTATCTGCATAAGTTTCTTAGAATTTTTTCACTAGTATCATAAATGGACGAACTCCTTCATAGTAAACATGCATATACAAGCATACTATATAGTCTATATCTTTCATATGATCATCTCAGTCAATTATGTATATACTCTTAAATTATTGTGTGGTAATAATTATTGTTAATCATTCATGATGATATGATCAATAAAGAAAAGAGCATAAAAATAAGATAGAAACCTGCAAGTGAATTTACGGGCATCTGTAACTTTCGATGCGATTGGATGGAAAGAAAACAAAGATATCGTCATATATCAAAAGTAAGAATAATCAATTCACTTTCACCTTGTTTACCATAATTCCAAATTAACTTTACTCTAAAATAGCATTTAAACACAAATTAAATTTTATAAAATAAATTTATATCAAAATAACCCTAACATGCCTTAATAAAACATGTTCCATTGATTGGTTTGATTCTCTTGTCCTTTAATTCAAATGCTCTTTAAATTATAATTCGAGCATTAATTAGTGTAAATTTAATATTAATACATATATATATATATACATATATATATATATATATATATATATATATAAATCCTGCTTACTCTGTGTCCGTGCTCCCATCGAGACGTGGGTTGCATGGGAAAAATATTACATCAGGACTCCAAACATGAGCTACGTCCGGATTGAAATATTCGGTTGTTTTACAGGAATATTCCATCTACGTTATTTGTAAAAATGATGTGTTATTCGAGTATTATATTATGTTATTCGATTATTTTTGCGGTGTTATTGGAATATTCCCCTGCGTTACTTGATTTCGGGCTATGTTATTCGATACATTCCCCGTGTTATTTCAATTTCTACTATGTTATTTGAATAATACAACCTCAAATCAAGTAATGTAGAGGAATATTCTAATAACACTTCAAACACAAATCAAATAATGCGATAAAATATTTCAATAACATCACAAAATAATCCAATAACATGATATAACACATCATTTTTACAAATAAGAGAATTATTGTGACACACAACCGAATATTTTGAATATTCTAATGGGAGTAATATTTTTGTGATCTTTCAAGGGAAAAATTATTCTATACGGATCAGACACCGCACGCAGCGTGGGTGCGGTGTCCGATCATGTAAATCACCTGATCTACGGTCCCGATGTATTTCGGTGACCCCACCTAATTTTTTTTAAAAATAAAAAATGAAAATAATTCAGCATCGGTCGTACGCAATAATTACTCCGAGCTAGGGTTGCTCGATTTCCCCGTCTCCTTCTTTTTCTTCTACTAGAATCTCCAGGATAGGCTCAATCCTTCCCCTTCTATCTCAGACACGGGAGAACAATCTCGCTTATGTGCGAGATTTGAAACCCTCATGTTCTTCGCTTGACTTTCCTCTCCCGGGAAAAATTCAAGTCTTTCGGCTTGGAAAAGATGTCCATTACTTCAACGATGCTCGTTCATTTTCACTACATGATGTCCTCAGTGAATAAATTGAAGACTCGAATGCATGCAAGCAGTGACATCTTCCCTTCTTCTCCTTCATCCATTTCTTCTTTCTCCTCGCTCTCAGTATCTCGATTATTTCCCTTTCTTCGATTTCTTGCTTCTATTTTGAAATGGAATCGTATTGCTCTTAATAGTGAAATCTTCGAGATGTTTGTTCATACTGGTGTAGATTTATATTTCTTTATTTTTATTTATTTATTTATTTTCAGTTATTACAATCTCTCATCTTTATAAAATTTCATCCTATACATCTTTCACAAGCCTCTTCTTATTGTAGGAAATACATGAGCAATAAAAGACAATTTTTATTGAGAAGATCCAATCTTCTTCATTAGGATGAAAAGGGAATACACTAAATTAAAGATCTAATACAAGATAACTAACTTCTCCCATCAATTGAAACAAGATAACATGATAAGGATAGCATCACATCTAAAACAAAGTAACATAACTATAACAACACACACCCTCTATAAAAGAAATATACCCTCTGAAAAAGAAATATACTAGAATGACACTCCTATAATATGTAATAAAACATAATACTCATCTGCCCCTATTAGTGTCAGCATCAACAACAGGTTCGTCTTCAGGCTCTCTATGTGTAAAACTAGCTACCTTAATTAACCTTGAGTAAGAGTATACGTTTTAGACACTATCCTTATTTGCCCACTTGTAGTCTTTAAAGAAGGAGCTCCTTCTAATTTATGTTATTTTGAGATTTTATAGCCAAGTAAATAGTAGTATCTAGCTATGTGACTAGGAGGACGACAACAGTAACATATATTAGAGCTCATGAAACATTCACCCCGATGTTGTCTTCTGCATTTGGAACAAAATATAATAATACTCTGAGTCACGCCTCTACTAAATCCACTTGAAATGAACGTGGGCTTCTTCTCATTGAATATCTCTAATAAATCTACATGTTCTCCTTCATCAATTAATGTTCTTCGTCCTATGTGTCTCCTCATGCTTCTAAATAAGTTGAAAGTCAATTTTTACTAATCTATTTTGCTCCACTAACACTGACAAATCATTAATTTTCAAAGACACTGATAATTGCCTGATTAAATGCTTCAACATAGAAAAAATTATACCACTTCTCTTCTCTAATAATTATCAGTTGTCATCAGTATTTTGACAGTGCAGTGAACTCTTGTTCGTATTGCATGACGGTCTTTTTCTTCTTGCATCAATCTGATGAATTTGTCTTTTGTCTGTCTCTGAGCAGATCGGGGTACAAACAACTCTTTGAAAAGCTCCATAAAATCCACTCAATTTACCATCATGTAAGGTGTGTTCCCTAGCATGTCCCGATGTTGTCAATGCCACCACTTTTCAGCTTCTTCATCCAAGAAAAATTTTGCTGACGGTACTCCCCTTACATCTGTGCATGGCATGCTATCTTGTGTTTTCTCTATTCAAATCAGATAATTCTTTGCTTCAATCGAATCTTCGATTCCCTTAAATAATGGTGGTTGTATATTTGAAATATTTTTAAATACTTATCCATAATAATTATATTCTTTTTATTAGGTTATAATATGGACTCTCGAATCAACCATTCATCCGAGTCAAGATATTTGTGTTCAGCTATAGCAGGCAGTACTTCATCATTTCTTACCACGTTTTACTCTTTCATATTTTAAGGTGCATCTATTTGCCTGAATTAAAATAATTACTTAAATAGAGTTAACTTAAACTTTCAATTTTATTATTATTATTTTTATTGTAATTATTTTATTGGCTCTTTCATCAAAATTATATTATTTAATCGTAAATTTTATTTTTGATACTACTTTTATCATGACCTGGTTCGAGGCTTGAAAGTTTCCAAAATAAGAATAAATGATCAGACAACCATAACAAAAAATTTCTATAACTAGCAGTTTATAATCCAAACAAAATGAACAAGCCACTAAAAAGATAAACTAAAGTATTGCAATTAAATTTATCTTAGTTCATGTTGTCTACATCTATTATAGATATTACATTCTTTATTTCTCATCTTCTAATCAAATGATTAAATCTCAAAGATTATTCTAAAATAAAATTAGCTATAATAATTAGTAAATACTCATACTTCTAAAGTACAATAATGCAATGAAAAGAAACAATGTGCTTGTTAGTTAAACTTTTAATAATTCATTATAAGAGTATTTGATAATTTATATTTATGAATATGAACAATAAAAATATTTTAACATATTTTTCTTATCATGTTATATATTTTTCATATCTAGATCATTTGATATACAATCGTCATAGGAGCACATCTGATATTAAGATATATCAATATCAATAATCTTTTTCAATTATGTGCACTGGTGCTTTGATATACTTCTAAAGTGTACTAACGCAATGAAAAAAAATAATATGCATGTTAGTTAAATTTTTAATAATTTAGTATAAGAGTATTTGATAATTTATATTTATGAATATGAACAATAAAAATATTTGAACATATTTTTCTTATCATGTTATATTTTTTTCATATCTAGATCATTAGATATACAACCGTCATAAGAGCACATCTAAAATTGTATCAATTAAGATATATCAATATTAATTACCTTTTTCAATTATGTGAACAGATACTTTTGTATTATTTTGCTAGTACCATAAATAGGTGAAATCCATCATAGTCAACATGTATATGCAAACATGCTATATAGTTCTTATCATTCATATGATCATCTAAGCCAAATCTATGTAGATATCCTTAAATTACTATGCGTTAATATTTCTTGTTAATAATTCATGATGATTTGACTAACAAGAAAAAGAGTTTATAAATTAGAAAGAAACTAAGCTAGTGAATTATAGGTGTCGGTAACTATCATTGCAATTGCGTGAGGAGAAAATGAAGATGCTATCATAGATCAAAAGTAAGAGTTTTCATCTCGCTTTCAAATTATGAAATGATCCTTTCAAATCTAGTTGTTCTTTCTCCTATTTTCCTTGGCATAAGTTAAAATAACTTCAGATGTAGATTACACCAAAATCATATTTAAACACAATTTCAAATTTATAAAAAAAAAATTTATATCTAATAATCCTAAAATACTTTATTAAAACTTTTTCAGTTTATTGGTTTGATTCTCTTTTGTCCTTTAAGTGAACAACTCATCAAATTATAATCACAAAATTAATTCATAAAATTTTAATATTAAATTAATAACACTTTTAATTAAAATAATTTATATAATTAAAACATAGAACTATAAATCCTTACTTTTCGTGGCATTGTTTAACGTTTTTGCACAAACATTGAATCAAATTTCTTGCAATTGCTTTTTCAATTAATCATTGATATTAGTCACTAAAAATTAATAAAACTTAATAACATTTAATTCATTTAATAAAATCATTTATTTAAATAAAAAAATACAAATCCTACTTACCTTACCTTTGATCCAGCCTCCCCTTTCACACACTGGTCGTGTGCGCTCCTTCATGAAATGACAAGTGATAATTGGTTGATCTACCCAGAGGAAAAATAACTGTCACTTGCAAATGACTCTTTACAATCAGGTATAATTTTGATGACCTTTAAAACGGTACAAAGCTCGATTGGTCGCCAAAAGATTCATTCAAAACTATGCAATGATTATTTAGAGACATTTGCTTTAATTATAAAACTAAACTTTGTAAGGTTTGTTTTGTCACTTGCAACTAATCTTGACAAACCCCTACAATAATTGGATATAAAGAATACCTTCCTCAATGGGGACTTGGAGGAAGAAGTGTATATGGATACACCTATGAGATTTAGTGAAAAATTTGGCACAAAAGTATGTAAATTAAAAAAATTCTTATATTTGTTGAAACAGTCACCGAGAGTGTTTTGAAAAATTTATACTATTTGTTAAATTTTAGGGTTATACTTATGGACAAAGAGATCATAAAATGTTTTTCAGACATTCAAATGATAAAAAATAGTCATACTGATTGTGTATGTGATGATATTATTCCCACAAGAAATGATGCACTTGAGACATCATTTGAAGTATACCCCATCAAAACCAATGACTTAGGATCTTTGCGATATTTTCTTGGCATGAAGATTGTTTGATTAAAGAAAGGAATTGTTGTCTCCCAGCGGAAGTATGTTCTTGATCATCTCAAGGAAATTGTGATGAGTGAGTGTAGACCTGTAGACACTCCTATTGGTCCAAATCAGTAATTGAGAGATGGGAAGGAAGGTGATTCGGTAAATACAGTTAGATTTCAAAAATTGGTGGGGAAGTTGATATACTTATTATATAAGTGGTCATATATGGCCTTTGTTGTCAATTTGGTAAGTCATTTTATGCGTTCAACCCATGAGAAACACTTTGTAGCAGTCAACAAAATTCTCATATATCTAAAACATACACCAGATAAAGGAATACTCTTTCAGAAGACAGCACAAAAGAGCATAGAGGCGCACACTGGTGCAAATTAGACAAGTTTTGTGCTTCACAACATATCAACTTATGGATAATGCACCTATGTGTATGAAACCTGGTTACATGATGAAGTAAGAAATAAAGTGTGACTGCAAAGAGTAGCGCTGAGGTAAAATATGGGGTTATTTCTAGTGTATTATGTGAAGTTATGATTGAAAAGAATTCTTGAAGAGCTGGAAATCCCGATAAACATGTCGATGAAGTTATATTGTGAAAATAAAGTAGTCATAACCATTGCAGAAAATCCTGTGGAGCATGATCGTACAAAGCACGTGGAGATTGATAGACGTTTCATAAAAAGAGAAGATTGATTGTGGAGCTATTACACGTCATTTATTTGTATTGCTCAATAAATAACAAATATCTTCATCAAAGAACTTTTCAAGCCTAATTTTGAGCTCATTGTAAGCAAGTTGGACATGACAAATTTCTATGCTCCAACTTCAGGGGGTGTTGAATTTTTAGTACCTCTTATTGTAAGCAAGTTGGGCATGATAGATTTCTATGCTCCAACTTGAGGGGGTGTTGGATTTTTAGTACCTCTTTTTATTAGTATTTTCTATTTTTAGTATCTTCTATTGTTAGTATGCCATAAATCTTGTTTCCTTCTTTTATCATGGGGAGTTATTGTTGCTATTATTATGCTTCTAATATGGGAGTCATCCTCCTCTATTTACCTTGTAATTGTTTTGTGTGAAATTGGAGGGAATAATTATTTCCCCTCCCAAAATCACAAACACAAAGATGTATGCATGTATGTATGTATATATATTTACACACACACACACACACAGATATATATATATATTGAAAAGCCTAAGGGCTGATTTTATTGAAATAAAAAAGATACAAAAGAGAAAAGCCTAAGGGCTGATTTTATTGAAATAAAAAAAATACAAAAGATTGTATAGATACAAAAGATTGTATGAGAGAACCCAATAGAGACACCCTACCCATATGATACCAAGTACAGTACTACACCAGCCAAACGATACGATAGACTAAAAAAAAAATAAAAAAAATAAAATAAAAAAACATGCATAAAACAAGTAGCTAGGGACGAGCCAGTTTAGTCTTGTTTTTTCCTCTAGTTTTAGGAGCGGAGCCAGATAACAAACTTTGAAGTGTCATTGTCAGGAGTAACCAAAGTGTCATCTATTAAATTTCTAAGTTAGAGTGTGCCCCCAGCATTCTTCCGCCGAGAAGTGTAAACCTATCATTCTTCATCTGAAGTCTGACTCATGTGATCATCGGTCTCATTAGATATTAGAACTGCAGTAGAAGGAAAGACAGTTGTTGTCACAATGATAGGTTCCAGTGTATGTGAAGTGTGAAATGTCGCCTCTACACCTAATGATTCCTGAATAGGAGCAGCGGGGTTATCCTGAGTTTCGGTCCGAAAATTATCCCTTATAGTATGATCAGGAGTAGACAACAGTTCCTGTCTTGTGGTGATTCCCTCCTCAGGTTGGTTGTCATCATGTTTGTTGGGAGTGCATTCAGACACGTGGGGTGCACTAATAGTATGTTCTTACTTTTAATTGTTGGTTCTTAACTGTTGGTGCAATCTGAAACATTTCTCTTGCGGGAGTCCAAACATCTTGCGGTGCTTGCAGTAGTAAGTTTTTTGTTTCATAATAATTTTTTGTCAATAACCATTGTGAGTAAAGTCAAGTATATATATATAAGAGCAAATAATTTGATGCTATGAAATTGTTGGACAGTTGTAATATTGGTTTACTTGACGGTCGACACATACTGATTCAGTTGTCTCACGATGCTGATTATATTCGCATTTTTTCTCGGAAAGTTATCAAGATCGACAACCATTATATGAAAATTTTGAAGTGGACTATTGATGTTGATCCAAAAGCGAAGTCCCCTATCATTCCAGTTTGGATAAAGTTTTTGGGGTTAAAATTACATCTGTTCAACTTGAAAATTCTTTATTGCTTAGCAACTGCTTACGGTAAGGCTCTCAAGGTTGATAGTCCTACCTTTGCTATATCTAGACCCTCTGTGGCTTGTGTGTTATTTTGGGGGGGTATTATCACTCAACCAGCTCCGGATGAGATATGGATTGTAATATCACTCAACCAGCTCCGGATGAGATATGAATTGTAACCATGAGATATGGATTGTAACTCACAATAGGTATTGACAAAAGGTTGAAATAGAACCACACCCTCATTATTGCTCTCATTGCAGTGTGTTTGGCCACAGCTCTACTATTTTCTATTGTTTGCATCCTCATCTAAGGCCGGATATCGCTAAAGATCAGTCGTCTATCATCCCTATTGAGAAGATGCAACCTGATCCTCTTTCCAACACCGCAGTTCCTGACGAAGAACACCATAATACAACTACAGATCAGTTGTGCTTATACCACCCATTGTTATTTAAGAAGACTCACTTACATGCCAAGACACACGAGAGTGCTCTTTTGATCCAATAACAGATCAACCGATACAACTTGTAGTTGCTTCTAATGATCAACAACTTACACATCTCCAACACATTTTAGACCAAGGTCAGGTGAGTCAATCTTCGGATGAGGAATGACAGGTCTATTCCATGAGGAAGAAGAATGGAGGTTGACTCCAGCTTGAGAACAGTTTGGATGATACATTGATTACTATTGACAATGACAATCATCTTACCAACTTATTAGCTTGCTCCTTCCCTAGAACTAGATGCAGAGGCAAGACCAAATTGGGTCGCTCTATAGCCACCTGATATTTTGTATTTCAGCACTTTTAGGCTTTTTCTTCAAGTCTCTAATGTACTTTTCTATATTTTCTAGTTTTGGAACCATTTGTGGTTAGTGTGGGCAGGGTGTCATGTTTGGGTCCTCCCACACATTATATCTGTATTTTTCTTTCTAGTTAATATTTTAGCCTTTTTAGGCTTTCTAAATATATATATTTATTTATTTATTTATTTAAAGGTTGTATGAGAAGAGTCCAAAGAGGCACTCTACCCATACTATACAAGTACATAAAACTTCAATAAAAGGTACATAAAGACTCAAAAAAATAAAAAATAAATTTAAAACTTGCAGAAAACAGTAGCTAGGGATGAACCAGTTTAGTCATGCCTCTTCCTCTAGTTTTAGGAGCGGAACCAGATAACAAGCTTTGAAGAGTCTTGTCATTGTCAGGAGTCACCAATGTATCATCCATTTAGTTTCCAAGTTAGAGTGAACCCCCAGACTTCTTCTTCTGCCGAGAAGTGTAAACCTGTCATTCTTCATCTGAAGACCGACTCATATGATTCTCGATCTGATTTGATGTTTGAACCGCAGTAGGAGGAAAGACAGTCATTGTCATCGCGATAGGTTCCAGTGTATGTGAAGTGTGAATTATTACATCTGATTTTCAGTTCGAACATTATCCATTGTAGTATGGTCAGGAGAAGGGATCCCAGTGGCAGACACAAACTTTTGTATTGTGGTGTTTCCCTCCTCAGTTTGGTTGTCATCAAGTTTGTTGGGAGCACGTTCAGGCACATGGGATGCGTTAACAGTGTGTTCCTGCTTTTGACTATTGGTTCTCAACTATGGGTGCAATTTGAATCATTTCTTCAGCGGGTGTCCAAACATCTTGCAGTGCTTACAGTAGTATGGTTTTTGTTCCATAATGATTTTTTGCCAATAATCATTGTGAGCAGATTCAAGACAGACTTCTTCTACATCCGGTAGTGTAATATTTCGTTCAATCAAAATCCTTGCAATAGAGGGTCTTGAGAAATGAAATGTAGGTAAATCTACCTGTAAAGGTTTTCCAATAATAATTTCAATTGCATATAAGATAGGTAGATCAAAGAAATGAAGTTTGAGTTCAGGTAATGAGAACCAAATAGGTGCAATTGGGGGTTCTTGACTGAGATCAAAATTGGGGGTCCATTTGAGCAATTTCATATGTTTGCCCTCAATTGTGATGAATTCTGAGAAAATCCTTTTGTAATCATCTTCTGTGCTCAGTTGTACCATAACATGTCTTCCATCGAAATGACCCACCTGTCAATCCCCAACCAGTTTAAAATTTTCCAACTAGTATAAATTTGTATTTTCCTGCACTAGTTGAAATTTCAACGTCATAGAAGAAAATTGTTGGTTTGCCCGCCTTTTTCTCTATTTTTCCTTTTTCTCTAGCCCGCCTTTTTCTCTATTTTTTTTATGAGATTGCAATCGTCATTTCCTGCAACATAATCATGGTAACTCTGCAGGAATGTCGCACTATCTGCGAGGTGAAAAGAGGAGCTGCATTTGTGAACCGCTGTAGCATAGGAGGTTTTGGCGGGGTTATCACTGGTGAGGGCGGCGGCGTAAGAAAACCCCGAGGTCATTACCGCAGCTAGTGTCAAACTGCAGCAGGAAGAGAAGTTGCAGGATCTGTCGCAGACGCCTTCGCCAGAGGCTGAGACTAGCGGAGCTGTCGCAGAATCGCGCGCTGAACCGAGCAGAATGACGAGCGGCTCGCAGACGCTCTGAGCCGAGCAGACGACGAGCGGTCTGTCACAAACGCAGATCAAGCGGCTCTGTCGCAGACGAGACGCAGACAGGAAACGCAGCAGACGACACGAATGGAGCAGGCGACGCGAGACGACGCGAGACGACGATGAATCCCGAAGCAGAAAGGAAGCAATGCGAGACGCTAGGGTTCGCCATGGGGCGGAACCCTAGCAGAGCAGAACGAGCGAAACGATGACATTTTTGGCTTTCTAAATATATATATATATATATATATGTGTATGCGCGCGCGAGCGCGTGTACGTGTGTAAGAGAAGTCAAAAGAAAAAGAAAAACGAAGAGAAAGAAAGAGGAGATTAGAGAGAAAAGAAGTGAGATAGTTGGAGATTAATAGGAGAATTAGAGTCATGTCTCCAGGAAATAAAAAGGTAGAAAATTCTTTAACAATATACAGGTTAGAAACTCATATAAAAAAAGAAATAGAGAAATTTACACAACGGTTGCTTTAATTTTCCTTGCAAAAAAAGAGCTGCGGTTGAGCATCTACAATAGTTATGAAACATGCAAAATTAATGAACTTGATAATGCAATATTAAGACCAAAATATCTTCAACAAAGGAAACTATAAAGAAGGAAAATAAAAACGAGTTAACAACTGGAAACTCTGTTAAAAGAAACAACCTTTATAATTTAATCATTTACATGACCTGTTGGTGCCTTGGAAGGGAAGCATGTGGCATTACTTCTTTTGAACACTAACTTCACCTAGTACTTTTAGAAAAAATGAAGTGCTTCTTCTCCTTTAGAGCACATGTTTTGGCGTGCATTTTTCGAGCTCACAATTCTTATTTATTTACATATCTTACCCTTAAACTTTATATTTACACACATAGCACTCAATTCCTTATTATCACATAAAAATAACACTATTATCATTTTTTAAATATCAAATACACATTTTTATTCATAGGTTTAAAGCATCAAATTACGATGTATGTAAATATAGAAGTTTAGGTGTGGGATATGTAAATGCATAAGAATTGTGAGCTATGTATTTAAAGTTCCCTTTTTTTTTTTTTTGCCACATTTGGGCCTCATGTTGATGCTACATGTGATCACCAAAGAATTTTGCTAATTGTAACATATTATTGTCTCTAGCTTGATGATGCAAACTCAGTGCTCTAGTTTGCTTCACCACATTCAAGGAACTTACATTTGTATACATTTCATGAAGTACAAGATCTGTTAAATAAACATTATAGAATATCATATTTTATGATTGTATGCATATGTATGAGCTCTTTATGTATATATATTTTATGGATGCACTGTGGGTAGGTAGGATACATACAATAATGCATGTTCGAGTGGATACATGCTGGCCTGTATGTAGGGATGCGTACTTATTTGTGCATAGATGAAGTTTGCATTTACATATTTTTTATTTTTTGATGCAAGTGTTTATGCAAGGGTGTATGCATGTGTTGTTTTTAGCTGTTGGAAGACATTATTTTTAGGTAAATTTTGGTACATACCACAGCAAGTTTGACATTTACACTTATAACAACTTGCTATCATAAGCCTAAGCATGAAAAAGTGTATTTCACTTTTAAACAGGTATTGATAGTGGTATTCTAAATGTGATTTAAAGATCCAAGTGGTAAGCATATAAATATGAATGTTTAGGTTTTAGATATGTATATACATAAGAATTGTGTGGTATGTATGTAAAGGCTCCTTATTTATATTACTCATATTCCTATGTTTTTTTATGATGTTTTTTTCCGAACATCTTAGGTTGTTGGAAGTATGGGCAGGGATTCTCAGTCTCTTCTGCTGCTTACTCTGGGGAGAAGTCTTAAGGAGCTGGGCTACGTACTTTCTGAGAGTGATTTTGGATTTATATTTTTCTTTGTTAAGGAGAAGTCTTAAGGAGCTGGGCTACGTACTTTCTGTGAGTGATTTTGGCATGGTTGGATTTATATTTTTCTTTGTTAATTTTTTTTTTAATGTCAAAAGAAGCCTGTCCTATGCATTCCATTTTTTTTGTATTCTTAGAGATATTAATGTAATATTCAACGCCATTGAAGTGGCCATATGGAATTTTTATTCACATCTGTATCTATTTAATGCTCTTAAATTTTGTTTTATCATCAGGAACTCTCAATATTGTTTTTTTTTTATTATTTTTGAACATGTTGCCATTAAAATTAAATGCTTTTGGATCAATGTTGTTTTGAAGGTGCTTATTGATTCATGATAATAATATGTATTTATTTTTACTCAGAAGAAAATTTCTTTGATTTTTCATCAAAAAGTAGTCGAAATTATTATGGCTGAACCATTTTAGCCTTTACGTTTTGTAAATATAAACTGCTGGCAGGAACCGTCGAGAGAAATGAAAATTTTCTATAGCATTTGCTGCGTCTTTATCCTAAGAAAACTGTTAGGCTAGTAAATGTTCAAGATTAAGTTTTTATTTGATCTGATACTTGTATGGGTTCATATTCCCTTTTATGGTTTATAATGTGTTATTGCTAGGAAAAGTTGTATAATTTGTAGCTTTTTGAAATGGAGATGCCAAAATAGTCTCCTGACTTTTTTGCAAGGTGTCATTTTACTTGTAGAGTCTATAAAGCGCCAATTGTCCCCAAAACTCTTTTAATATGGGCTGACATAGTCCCCAAGGAGGACTATTTTCAACCCAAATTTAAAGAGTTGGAACTAATTTGACACTGTCATAGACTGTGGGACTAAAATGGCCTCATGTAAACAATCAGGTGACTATTTTGACACTTTGCTCTTTTGAAATGTGCTTTTAAGTATGTTTTTCTGAGTAAACCTCTCTCTCTGCATGGTATTATAAAACATTTTTGACCGCCTTGGCTTTGGTGGAACAGGCCTTTGCATTAGAGGATGGAGAGGCTCGCACATTATGGGAAAATATTTACTGTTATGTGACAGTTTTGGGTTATAATCATTCTATCTTGATTGACTGGACAAGGTACTTCTTTGTGTACTTTTTTTTTCCTTTTTTCAATGTTTACGCTATTTTATTTTTTTATTCTCTCTCTGATTCTTGCCATGTTTTAATCTTTTTTGGTATGCGTTAACACCTATTTTCTTTTTTGTTATTTGTTCATGCACACAGATTTGAAGGTGCCTTGTTGAGCTCCCTTGAAACGGAAAGAGTCATTTCAAGGTGTGTATGCTAAATGATAGATATTTTGCCTGCAACTATGTAAGAATTATAAACTTTCAACGTTGTCTTACAAGTTCAGAATAGAGATTATTACATGTATTGACAACATAAGAAAAGAAACTTCACTTATTCACACAGTGCAGCTTTAACTTTTTCTTAATTTTTTTTTTGCAATGACAAACTTAAAAAAAAAAAATTTTGCAGTTTTATTGTGTGGGACTGAACTTTCTAGCAGCTAAAAACGTCTTGGCGGCATTATTCTCTACAAATGATATAATGTAATTTGGAGTATTTTAATCTTGTATCCATGTTCCATCTGCATTGAACATAGTGTTCCTTTGCATGTAAATTAAAACAGCAGGATGAGGGAGAAATGATCAAGATGGAACTTTGTAGAATTTTGCTTCAAGATGGTGAAAGCTTGATATATTGATTGGCTTCCTACAAATTTGATGTAATTATGTGATTTTTTTCCTCTCCTGCTATATATCGATGTATGCCTTTGCGTTCCCAAATCAACTAGAAGTTTATTTAAATAAGTCCACTTACGCTAAAATAAAGCCAATTATGTAACCTTCTGGCAAAAAGTACCTAAACTTAACAAATTGATACATAACTATTTATTAAATCGAAAGCACGCTCTAAACGGGAAAATACAAATTCAAGTGAAATCTTGTTGGCAAATCAATTGATCATGTTGTTACCTTGGAAAGTTGTGCATTGATCTAAAGCTTTGCAAAAGAGCCTTTGGACTCCTTTTGTTGACAAAATTTGGAGAAAATTGCGTCTTCAGAAAATAAATTCTTCTTTAAAGGTGGGAGAATTTTCTTAACAACTCTATGCTAACTTCTATCCTTGTTTTCCTCTCTCTCTCTCCGTTGATTCTAAAGTGGGTTCTCAATAAAATTGATCTTCTTTGTAGTTTCTTATGGAATGCAAATGATGAATCTAGGCGCCTCTTGATCAACTATAAGAACATATGCAATCTCAACAAATTTGGTTGGCATGTTGATTTAGAATATTTCTCTTTTCTTTTTAAATGAATCTAGAAATTTATACTGCGGAGTTTAAATCCTTTGTAGTTTGAATTTAAACATTGTTTCTCCAAAGCAATTGCTCTCTTTTAAAGACATTCTACGTCAATTCCTTGTATAATTTCTTGATGCATGATGCTATCATCACACCTTATTCTTTTATTTGGAAGTCCTTGATCCCTTCGAATATTTATTTTTTTTGGATGAAGTGTTATTCCAAGAAATTTTCTATCAAATACTTTATTATATGGGCTTCAGGATTCCTATAGATCGTATCTTGTGCAATTTCATCCCTAAGGATAATTCTCACTTATTCTTCAAATTGACATTTCCATTTAGCATTTGGACAAATATTGTCTCTCTTTTCCAAGATTTAAGTAATTTCGTTCATTTCAACTTTATAGTCTCTTCATTGAAGATTTTTTATTTAAAGACAATGCTAAACATATTTGAGGCATCCTATTGTTCTTGGCAATTTGGGACATTTTGGAATGAAAGGAACAATATAAGCTATTTCTATTACTTTCAGACTAATATAATTTTGTTTAGTTATTTTAGTATTATTTTTAGATGGAATCTAGTAATGGTGACAAATCACTTCAAATTTTAGATAAAAGTAGAGCATTAAACCTTCCATACTAATATCTCTTTATGGCTGTTCAAATTTCTTTTTTTTGTAATGGTTTGTTTTTACTCTTCGCTAACCTTATCCCAATTAATTGGAGAACTCTATAAATCCTCATTGTCTACCTGCTCCTACAGAGTTTTGCATGAGATATTAAACCTATTCTACACAAATC
The DNA here is from genome assembly GCF_001263595.1 of Phalaenopsis equestris. Lineage (NCBI taxonomy): Eukaryota > Viridiplantae > Streptophyta > Magnoliopsida > Asparagales > Orchidaceae > Phalaenopsis > Phalaenopsis equestris. The sequence goes on from NW_018165105.1 coordinate 351,981, forward strand.
TTTTGCACAATTTCTATCCATGTTTACCCCTTATAACATCTCTTTTTATCTTTTTTTTTCTTTTCTTTATAAATTAACTTTTATCTACTTATCAATTTTTTCATCTGATTAAACAGTTGGCAAAACCTACTCTAATTAACAAATATAAAAAAAATAAAGTTATGGAGGAAAATTGAAGTTTGATTTCTTGTGTGGGAACATAACTGATTCTTTTGGTTCTGATTTTGAGGCACTTGTTATTTCCGCATGAAATGTGTTTTTTTTTTCTTGCAATTCTGGTCATTGTGAATATAATATTGTCAAATCTATATATGATTACAACATTCACACTTCCAGAATATAAATTTCTTAAAATCGATCTTTTTTAATTTGTTCTACAAAAATTTTGAGCTTTTCCATTTTATTTTATCTTTCAGCTGGTTGGCCATCTGAAGATCCGGTTGGGAGAGTAGATGTTTTAGATTCAACTTATGTTAAGAAAGACAGAGGTAGACCTAGAAAGACTCGGGCATATTATATAAAAAATGATCTTAATTTATTAGAATTAAATGGAAATATCACACTCAATAGGACACAATGGAGAAAAATAGATTCATGTAGCAGACTCCACTTAGTGTGATAAAGGCTTGTTGTTGTTGTTGTTGTTGTGGTGGTGGTGAGACTTGCAATGCTCTAACAGACTGTTGGCTTTTAAAAGAGAAGCATAAAACAAAGTTAAGTGTTGCTGGGTGAGAATGCTTAGGTGGATGAGTGGCTTGACACATAGAGACAAAATGCGAAATGAATATATCCGTGATAGGGTTGGTGTAGCTCTAGTGGAACATAAGATTAGAGAGAGTCGTCTTAGATCGTTTGGTCACATTAAACATCGGTCATGTGATGATCTGGTTAGGAGACTATATATTTTAGATTCAACTTATGTTAAGAAAGGCAAAGGTAGACCTAAAAAAGGCAAGGCATATTGTATAAAAAATGATCTTAATTTGTTAGAATTAAATGAAAATATGACACTCACTAGGACGCAATGGAGAAAAAGGATTCATGTAGCCGACTCCACTTAGTGAGATAATAAAGGCTTGTTGGATTAAGGCTTTGTTGTTGTTGTTGTTGTTGTTGTTCAATTGGTTGGCCCCTTTTAGTTTTCATTTTAACATTTGTTAATGAAATTGCAAGATTTCTGCGGACATTGATTTTAGCATATTTCTGTAGGTAGAATATATAAAAAACTAAAGGATAAATATTAGCTTTCTTAGGAGCCATTTTTTGGCCCTTTTTTTTTAACAGTGCTTATATGATAATTCTTTTTTACTCCTGCTCATTGCATTTGTGCTGAAGAGATAATGCTATTATTTATTTCCTTATTTGATTTTTTTTCATTCCCTTAAATTCCTCCAAGTCTTCAGTATAGCATTCTGAAAAGAATACCTGATGGGCGATGGGAAATGACAAGTGCTTCCTCTTAGGAAATCAGTTAGTTCAATTAATAGCTTTTTGACTTCAAATCCCATATGCCTTGAATTCACAGTTTTGAAAGTCATTAATTATGATTATCTTACCTTTTTACTATTATATTGCCTCATATACACATAAATAAAACGATTATTTTTACTCAGACATAATATAATTTAGGAAGATTTATTTGCATACCACACAATTCTTATGTATTTACATGTCTTGCACCTTAACTTTGATTTTTTTATATTTACAGCACTTATGGATGAAAAGTTATATTTTAGTTTAAAAGTTAGTAATAGTGATATTTTTTATGCGATAGGAAATATGTGAGTGTTATAAATATGGAAGTCAAAGTTTGGGTGTTACATACATAAATACATAGGAATTGTATAGTATATACATATGTAAATTCCCCTATAACTTATAACAAAATATATTGGAATGTATTTTTAAATTTTATAGACAATAATAATGCTTAATTATTAATTCTACTAAAATAATGAAGATGTAACGCATAAGTAATTGGATAATAAATTATTAATTTATTAAGATATAATGTTTATAATATTGAATAAAAAAAATCTATAAATCATTAAAGATCTTTAAATTATTTTGAAACTTTTTTAGTGGTTGTATAAACACAGAAGTGCATACTACTAATTATTGTATATAGCAATTCTTTAAGACAGCAGCACCCTGCCCGTACACTTTCACTCAAACTATGTGACTCATCTCTTATACAGCCTTGTACTTTATATTTGTAATTTAAAAGAAGATGGCAAACAATTTAAAAAATAATAGGATTTACTATATAGTCACTATATAGTCATGGGCTGAGATGGTGTGCACAAAATCGGGTATGCTTGGCATTTCTCTTTAAATAATCTAGTAAAGTGCCAAAATTGTCCCCTACCTATTTACATAAGGCCATCTTAGTCTCCAGTCTATAAAGGTGTTGAATTAGTCATCAGATTCTTTTAATATGGGTTAAAGTAGTCCCCCTATATGACTACTTTAACCCCTATTAAAGTAGTTTGGCCGCTAAATTGACACTTTTTTAGACTATAGGACTAAAATCGTCCCCTACAAAGAGTCAGGGGACCATTTTGACAGTTTTCTCTTAAATAATCTATATAGTTTTTACACTATATTAAATATTTGAATACATATTATGATAGAGCATTTTAAGTTACATAACAAGTACGTATTTATTAGATATATTTATATATATTAATTTTGCTATATTTATTGGGGAAGTGTCTCTTCTCAGCAGATAACTAAATAATCTTTTTAGAAGTGACTTCCTCTACTTTTATTTTCAGAAGTGGCAAGTGCACTTCCTCTTATGGATGGATAAGCAGACAGATCCCAAGTGAAATTCGAACTACCTGTCTTCCCACTCTCCTCTCTCTCTTAATTGTTTCCCTCTCTAAAAATGCATGTGCATGCCTGCATGCCAACTTTCAGGAAGATTTACATACATACCACTCAAGTCTTACGTATTTACATAGCTAACACCTAAGCTTCAATTCTTATACCACCTTGCCCATGCATGAAAAGGTGTATTTTAGTTTTTAAAAGTTAAAATGTAGGTATTTTTGATGTGATATGAATGTTTTGGGTAGTAAAAATGTAAAAGGTTTAGGTGTTAGATATGTAAATACATAGAAATTGGGTGAAATGTATGTAAATGCCCCTAACCTTCTTGCAGCCAAACACATTTCTATGTTTTGTTAACATATTACTTTCTGAATTTATCTTGGTATTACAGGTTAATGATAAAATACATGGTATTATTTTCCGCCCTCATGATATGGACACCTTGGCCAGTGCTTTTTCACTTCTTATAGAAGATATTAGGCTGTCAAAACGCCCTCATGATATGGACACCTTGGCCAGTGCTTTTATAGAAGATATTAGGCTGTCAAATCTGGCTCATTCTGTTGCTTATGAGGGGAGGTTACTTGCAGAGAATATGTTCGTATCAGATTGTATCATGGATTTTGCAAATCTTCTAGAAAGTTTGCTTCAATTTCCATCAAATTCAATCTTCTAGAAAGTTTGCTTCAATTTCCATCAAATTAATAAACATGGTATTATTAAATTAAGCAACAAACTTGGTCATGGGATTTGCTTGACAATGAAAATTATCAAAGCAACCTTCCTGCATTTCAAAGAGAAAGTATCATAGATATAGTCGAGGAAGAAGTACCTTGTAAATCTCAAATAAGTCTACTGGTCATTAATGAATCTGCCACACCTGACTTTCCCACTCAACTTATTTGGTGGTAGCAGTCAGATAGAAATTGCTGAAGATTTTGAGAGACTGGAAATTGAGGAGGTTAGCTGCGCAAGTTCTTTGCTCTGAATTTATTGTTAAAAAAGTTTTCCTTATTTTCATGTATCCCAACCAAAGGTCTTGAGTCATACGGGTTTGCATTTGGCCGGTTTGGATGATAAGTATGCGAAACCAACAATTGGTTTCTGCTGTCTAAAAATCTGGACCAATCTGACCAAACAGAATGCAAGATCGCGTCTTCCGGGGTGTTCCGGACGAGTTTGCCGGCGGGCGAGTCAATTTAAGCCAAAATTGCGTGTGATGCAACAAGTGCGTTGCCGAGTCACCGAGGGTTAACCTAAGGTCGTTTGATCCTATAGGAACTCATTTTCAAACCCTCTGCATGTTGATCCTTAGCCCTTGCAACTAGAAGTTCAGTACTCAAAAAATACAAATTGCGAAATTCGTTTGAATTTATCACCATTTAATCGATTTTTTTTGGTTTATGCAAAATTGTGATTCTCAAACAGTCAAACTGATCCTAAAATGGAAAATCAAATTTCTCACTAGTCAAAACCAATATTTGAACAACCAAATTCTCCAATTGTGCAAACCACTACTAAGACTTTTTTTAATCCTTTTACCATCTTACATCTGTTTGACTGATCTGTAGATTTCAGAAAGAATAGAAAGAGATTTGGGATCTTGGGAGGGTCTTTATCACAATGCCAAAAAGTCTGAAAAACTTGGATTTGAAGCGAATGAGCATGATGAAAGTGAACTGGAGAGGACCGGGCAATCAATTGTGTATCTATGAAATTTACGATCAATGAGTATTGCCATTTCTGCACCATGGCTCCCTATATCGTGGTATAAGTTTTGTTGTGCACTACTCCATATATTTTGACAATTTGCCATTCACGGGCCATGCACCTTTTTATAACGTTTTTTTTTCTTACACCTTTACATCTGTTAACTTTTCTTCTCTACTATACCAATTGACACTTAAGAGAAGTTCAATTTTTATTTTGTTTTACTGCCTTCTCTTAATAACTGTAAGTTGCCTTTGTTTTCTATTTCCTGCATCTTTTTTTAATAAAAAAATGTCTCTGCTGAGGCAGAGAGTTTGGTGGATCTCTGCTTGTTTATTAATGAGAAAATGACTATTATAAAGGCTAGATATTTCTCCAAATAACAAAACTAATATCTTAAGATTCATAATTTGTTGGGAATTAGCATGGCATAAAATTAAAGCATCGGAAAATTGTATGCTTGTCATAAGAAAATCTAACAAATTATATTTGCACCTCACGTTCTAACCATAATTAGCGACAAAGTTAATTAAATGAAGAATATTAGTAGTAATATTAAAAAAAGAAGAGAGAGGGCCACTTTGCTACATCTCCCTATGGCATTTGAATTTGTACCCAGCTTCTCATAGACAATAATGATAGCTTTAGCACAAATCAAAGTATCCTTAATCGAAAGAATAGTTTGTGCGGAAAATGTCTTTTAGCAAGAGTGAGGAGAATGAAGTTCTAATCATAGAAATCAAAGGTCTAAATCCATTTTAAAGTTGAATTTCACATACGTACAACTTAATTCCTATTACATATCTAACTCCTAAACTTCAAGTTTTACATACATTCCACCTTTCCTATACATGAAAAGATGTATTTCACTTTTTCAAAGTTAAAATGGTGGTATTTTTTATGTGATATGAAAGATTTGGGTGGCATAAATGTAAAAAAGTAAAGCTTAGGCGACAGATATGTAAATGCCCCTAAAATAAACTGTAGGCTCAATATCTGTCAAAAAAAACTGCTTCTTTTATCTCTTCAATGCTAAATTGACTAAGCATCATCATGGGGATGAAGTTTTTCAAAGTCAATGGAGTATAACAATTTCTTTTACTGAAATCTTCCTTCTAAAACTTGTTAAAAGCTACTGAAATGTAAACTATGATACATGAATGTGCATATTCTTCACCAATCGTAATTGAACGAATAAAATTAAGCTTTCTCCTCTTGTTGGCCATCTTCTGTAACTATAACATGTGTTTTTATCTCCCTCTAAAATACCAATTCTCTTCTAAGTACTGATTCATGTTAGCCCTTTTGTGCAAGCAGTTTTTCCCTTTTTCATTTTGGGGCATTTACATACGGAAGTCACAATTTTTATATATTTATATATCTGACACCTAAACATTCATATTTACCTGCATAATGCTCAAAGCCTTAACTTCACATCAAAAATATCATAATCACTACTTTTTTAAAAGTGAAATACACATTTGCATGCGTAAGTTTATGATACCAATGTGTTATAAGTGTAAATATCGAACTTTCAGTGCTAGATATGTAAATAAATAAGAATTGTGTGGTAAACATGTACGTAAATTTCCCTTCCATTTTTTTGTGGCCAGAGTTTAGTCTTATCACTCTAGACGTTAGAAGATGCGTTTGATGTACCTGTCGAAATCTTCCCTTCCAGTTTTTTCTCAAAAAGTTCTAGCATGCTTCTATTGTGCCCTTCATGTTTGAAGGGGTACTAAGATTCGAAAAATCTATTAATATTTCACTGCTTGTTACACAATGAATTTGTAAAATAACTACAAAAAGAAATAAAAAGAGCATGTCTAGATAGAGAGCAAGTGGAAATGAAAGTGAATAGATGATTGTTGTTAAATATGGAAATTGCCAGATTTTACAGCTCTGTTATATGCCAACAACATTGTTGTTTTTATGATGTTGTATTATTAGCGCAAAATTCTTTGATTTGCCTTCCAGTTTTTTCTTTTCCATTTTTTGAGCAGTTCATCCAACATAAAATGTTTAAAGTTTCCTTTAATTTTTTAGCAGTTTATCCAGCCATTTTCCTTAAATTATTGTGCTTTACGAAACTTCTTCTATTAGTAATCCTACTGATCATTTGAATGCACATATAGTTGATTAAGGGAAGATTTACATACATACATCTAAACTTAAATTTTTATATACATGCCACTTTACTCATGCATGAAAAGATGTATTTCACTATTTAAAAATTAAAATGGTGGTGTTTTTTATGTGACATTAAAGATTTGGGTAATTTAAATGTAAAAAAGTAAAGTGTATGTGTTGGATATGTCAATACATAGGAAATTGGGTGGTATGTCTGTAAATGCCCCATGTTTAAATAAAAAAAGATGCACCTTAACATAATTTGCCTGTTAGGAAATGGTAATGATGATTACTATGGTTGGGCAATGAGATCATTGTTTTATGTCACTTGCTCTGAGCCTTTATTTTGTTCTATTTGTAAAATAAAATCTCGTCGTGTTCAAGCTATATGTGCAATTCAATATCTTTATATCCATCACCTGATGCATTATTTGGTGAACGTGGGATTGTTTAT
>NW_018165105.1:359209-373776 GCF_001263595.1 Phalaenopsis equestris
CTTTACATTTCTGTGAAGGTTTTCCCCTTCCTCAATATTTGTAGGTTAAACGTTGGATAGATGAAATTTAACAATACTAAAGTTATGCTTTTGAACTTTTTTTTTTAAATTTAATCTCGAAGGCCTAGATCAAACGATTTGGGTGAAGGGTCAGTGAGTACATTATATGGCGGGTTCGCCGATTTAGTGTAGTGCAAATGATTCGTAAACTCTTTCTTTTGAGTTGTCATCTACCACAAATAGATAGTATCAAACGATACCACTATCGTAGTTTTCTTTTTTTTATTTCTTCTTTATTATAAATATCATGAGATGACATTCTAGGAACTTCAATATCTAAAAGACTCAACACATTTCGGATATAATTTAGTTTGGGTTTTCAGGATGATCAATTAAGCTTGATGATATACTATTTTGCGTTTTCAGTTTGAAAAAAATTTTGAAACTCAATAGGCTAATCTTTGTTTTGTTCCCTCCCTTGAAGATTAGGTGAAAGAATTTTTTTGTAATTCAAAAAAGGTGACATTCATGATAACAAACATTTTCTTATAATTGGGATGAAAGCATTTATACCCCTTTTGGATAGGAGCATAACTAATAAAAACACATTTTTTGGCTCGGTGTTCAAGTTTTCCTTGACTATGAATGTGAACGAAAGCAATACACTCAAATATCTTTAGAGGTTGAGATGATGAGAACTAATTTTTTGGAAATTCTTTTTAAAAAAACATCAAAAAGTGTTTCAAAATTTAAAATCTTATTGTGTATTCTATTTTATGAGAAATGTGATATTTCGACGTCTGGTTGTTAAATAATAATGTCCGAGCTACCTTTAATAAGTATTTGTTTTTCCTTCAGCCATGTCATTTTGTTGTGGAGTGTCATCACAAGGGCTTTGATGAAATTGTTTTTTTTTTTTTTTTTGAGAAAAAATTGACTCAAAATTTATTTTAAATACTCGTGAATTATCATATTGTATTATTTGAATGATTTTTTGAAATAATGTGTGTACCATGATATACAAATTTTTAAAAATTATTTTTACTTATGATTTTTATTTTATTAAATAAATACAACTTAATCTAGTGCGATCATTAGTCAAAGTAACAAACCTTTTTTTTTCACAGAATGTATAAGGTTTTTACAAGGTCCCTAGATATCATTATGAATTAGAGTAAATGATTTAGTTGGTTTGTATATTTGTGAAGAAAATGAAATATAATATTTTTTTAGCAAATTGACAAACTTAACATTGAAATAAAGATTTTTTAAAAAAAATACTTTAAGAAATAAGTATTTTATATACTGAAAATTAGAATGATCTAACTTATAATTCTATACCATAATATCATTGTATTTAGAAATAGAAATAAAATTCAAACCAGTACTTTAATAGTCAATGCAAGTCTAGTCTATCTTCCAAATAATAGAGTCTATCTTTTTCCTTAACACTTTCAACCATCCTACATGTGGTCAATTTCTTAAACTCACAACAAGAAGATTGAAAATTTGTTTAACATTGATGATCAGTGGTAATTTTGCTACTAGCCCAGTCACACATTAGATTACTTATATGAAGAACACACGAAGGGTTAGCAATGGGGTGAGTTTGACAATTCTTATTTCGGTAATTACTGAGAGGAAATCATCAACAATTTTGACATTTTTATTTCCTGCTAAAGGTCTATAGGAGAAAAACAATTTAGAACAACCAGTCAAGTGATCAGTTATGCAAGAATTAGTTATCCAAGAATGAGAAAAATTAGGAATAATATCTAACAAAGCAATGGCTAAAGAGTTACCCTTCTGTACTAAGGAGCAAGACATAGTCAAAAACATTTTATGATTGAAATAATTTGTACAAGTGTTCTAATTGCTCGTTAGCGAGCGAACTGCATTCAAGATAGCATGAGGCCCCTGACCTTCTTTAGCAGTAGCTTGGTAAGCTCGACTTTCGTGCTTAGATTTTGATTTCCAATTTTCTCATGAAGCTTCCAACTTGCTCTTTCGTGTCATGATTTTTTGGTAATGTTCGCACCACGGTTTCTTGCACATTTTTTTTACAGTGTCAACCCATTTTGACACAAGAGTCTTGTTCTCCTATTTAATGTTACAATATAATTCGGCTTTGCACAATATTTTTTTTTCTTAACTCTTCACGTCTTACTTCAGAGAAACTTCTCGAATCGAGGGAGAGACTTCCTGCCATGATTCGACCTCGAACTTGGTTTAAACTCCGATTAAGGTTGGTTAAGAACATGTAGTCCCTATCGTTTCTCCATCTCTTCTTGTAGCGAGCATAATCATTCGAATTCTCTTAAATGTCATCATAATATTGATCTACGTAGTGACATTGCAATCATTTTATTTGGATTTTTAAAGTTGAGTTTCAACTAAAAAATTTGGGAAGAATCATAATATTGATCTACGTAGTGACATTGCAATCATTTTATTTGGATTTTTAAAGTTGAGTTTCAACTAAAAAATTTGGGAAGAATTCTCCAATTCTGAATAGAGATCTCGAAAGGCCTACTAGATATCTCGTGCAGTGGGAAGGAATATATGAGGATTTCTTATGGTAGGTTCCGTGGAGTCGATAGCCACATCATAACTAGAGAATTTTTATATTACCATTTTTTCAGATTCGGATTGCTAGCAGTAGGTTTTGAAATTTCTCCGGTTAAATGCCCATGTAGTTGTTACCTATATGAGGATTTCTTAGCAGTAGGTTTTGAAATTTCTCCGGTTAAATGCCCAATTTTACTTCTCCCATCAATCGTCAATTTATGGATTGAGCTCACTCGAGGTAGTTGTGTTCACTAAGTTTTATAACTATGAGGTATGATGATAAATTTTGAGGAAAATACTCATCCGATAGAACCATGAGAGGAGTTGTAGGGTGGGGTGTGGTGGTTTCGGAATTACTAGAATTGATCAATGTGGTAGAATTTCTTGAACTCCTGTCATCATTCCTAATTTGTACAACATTCTCAAAATCTGAGAAAAGCAGCACACATGTAGTTGTTACCTCGAGTGAAAAAATAAACACTCCCTGGTTCGCATATGGGTTTAGCCTATGCAGTTTCGACCCTGTTGTCGATGACAAAGGAAGAATAAGAAAAAGCAATGGATTAGAGTCTCAAATCAGGCTCGTCGGGTCTATGAACATCGCAATCTAGCCGTTGTCTTCCCAACAAGCTTTAATCATGGCTAGATCGTGAGGATGGTATTGTACAAAACCAGGAGGAGCATGATGGATTCGAAGGCTTCTCTAAAGGACAGAACTCACAGTCAACCAAGTCGACGGGATTTGATCTCTGTTTCAAAAGTGATACTCTACTTTGATACCATGTAGGTTTTGGGAGGAAAAAAATAATTATTTCTCTTTAATTCCATAGGAAATGATTACAAGATAAATAGAAGTGGATAGCTCCCACATTAGAAAATCATAACATGATAGAAAAAACGAAACAAGAATTATAATATACTAATAATTCTAAATTCTAAAAAAAAAAAACTAAAATAGAAAATGCTAGAATTAAGTTCCTAAAAGTCCAACAATTAGGTGTTTTTTGGTTATGTCGTACACAATGTGCATATAAAGCACACACTTTAGTAAATTGAATCTAACAAATCACAATGAATATCACATCATATTATTCTATTTAACAAAAATCATACATATCAAAATCATGAAAAGATCTCTGAAATTCAAAGGCAACTATTAATAAATGAGCATTTACATGCATAGCACACAATTCTTATGTATTTACACATCTCACACCTAAACTTTCATATTTACACATATAACACTCAAATTTTTAATATCACATCAAAATAGCATTAGTACCGCTTTTTAAAACTTAAATACATATTTTCATGCACATGTTTAAAACACCAATATGCTTTATAAATATGAAAGTTTTAGTGTAAGATATATAAATACATAAGAATTTCATGTTGCGTATATAAATTGTCCTAATAAAAATTTATGACCAACTAGAAAGCAATAGGTCACCTTCATTGTTTGATGAGCAACATAGGATTTTAATCGTCACCAAATCAAATTATATGTAGCAAGTGTTTTGCCACTTTGTCTAGAGTTGTAAATGAGCCGAGCTTGAGTAATCTCAGGCTTGGCTCGTGTTTGACTCGTTCGAAAGTGCTCGTGTTTGAAATCGACTTGTGTTTGAAATTGGCTCGTGAACAGTGTGTTCCTGTTTGACTCGATTTAAATGTTTTTGTTCGTGTTCGACTCTTGTTTTGCTCAAAATTAACTCGTTAAAATTAATTCAAAAAAATAAATATAGGGTGTTGAATTCGAACCTGCACCAATTTAGTACAACAGAAGACGCAGAACCACATGATCACATAAGTTGTTATTATATATATATATATATATATAGTATGTAAATAACATTAATAATTACTTTATTTTGAGCTAAAACGACCTGAATACGAGCGAACAAAAGGTTGTTCGTGTTCGGCTTGTTTACTTAATAAACAAGCCTAACATGAGCTACTTAACGAGCCGAACACGAACTGTTCGCGAACAACAAGTTTTTTTTTTTTTACAGCCCTAACTTTGTCTGCAATTTACACTTTAAGCTCATTTTTTTTGTAGATTGATGCACAAACTTACTGCTGTCTCCACACAATGCTCAAAACACTAGTTTCTTTGCATTTTTAACAACATTGATCTTTTTACACGTTTATTCTTCCAATTAGTTTTTAGAGGTTGGCGCTTGACCTAAAGATGACTTTTAAGCATTCATGCTCTCAAATTTATATCTAAGCTCTTAGCTTTATATCAACAAATACATTGTATGTTTGCATGTTTTTAAATTGCATGATTGAATTAAGCATTCTGTAGCAGTTCTATCTTAATTCATGAACTTTTATTTATTTGCATGCATTAATTTTTTTTTTCTATTAGACTTGAAATTTGACAAAAAAAATTGTCCATGCAACAGGTTTCTTTACCTGCTAAGGCCGAAGAAGTACTGGAGAATGCATATGGTATGGAAGAATGTAGAAGGAAATAGAAATGGTGATTTTTGGTCATTGTGTGATGCAATGAACGCCGGAAAATGCAGCTATTTTTCTTTCAAACTCTCTCTTAAATAATCCAGTTAATTTTATTTTGTTTGGATTTTCAATTGAGTATTCGAAATTAAGGGCCCGTTTGGGGCAGCTCATAAGTGCGGCAGCGTTTTTGAAAACGCCGCTGCACCGTTTGTTTTGCGCATTTGTGCAGCTTATTTGAAATCACGTTTCAGATTTGGAAAAAATGCGATCGCGGGTATCGGCCCGCGATCAGCGTTTCGAACGCCTGATTGGGGCAACATTTAAGCGCCTGCCCCTCTCTCGTGCCAGATCCGCTCTGCCTCCGCTGAAGGAAGCTTCGCTCTGCCTCCGCCTAAGCTCCGGTCTGCCTCCGCTCCGCCGAAGCTACGGTCTGCCTCCGCCGAAGCTCTGCTCTGCCGCCTCTGCCGAAGGAAGCTTCGCTCTGCTGAAGTTTTTATTCTACGGTCTGCCTCCGCCAAAACATGGGTACAATGGTAATTTCTCCATAATCAGTTGTTTTCCATACGCACAAACCAAACAGTCAGACAGATTATCCGGATCAGCTGCTCATCAACAGATTATCAAGATAAGCTGCTTATCAGCAGAAGATGGATAAGCTTCAGCTGCCCCAAACAGACCCTAAAGCGTGTGCATTTTAGATCCAGATTAAGTTCTTGCAAAATCAAGCATAGATGTAGTGATATATATTTGGAAGATTTACATACATGCTTCTCAATTCCTACGCATTTACATATCTAACACCTAAATTTCAATTATTACATATATATACCACCTTATTTTTGCATGAAGAGATGCATTTCACTTTTTAAAATTTAAATTGGTGGTATTTTTTATGTCATATGAAAGATTTGGCTGTTCTAAATGTAAAAAACAAAGCTTAGTTGTTAGATATGTAAATTAACATAAGAATTGGGTGGTATGCATGTGAATGATTAAGCTCCTTGTAATATGGCATCTAAGATGTTCTTTTAGTCCTACGTAAATAGTACACCTAATTATGAAGATGTATCTATAGATAAAATTAATTTAGAAGGATTGAAAAATGAACATCGATACGCATATCTAACATGTAATAGATGTTCATACAAAAGGATTTGTATGAAGTACTTTTCATGTCTCAAATGACACTTTAAGCTGGAATGAATGAAGAATGATAATTCATCAAGTTATATGTTTCCATCCCAGCAGGCATGCGATAGCGGTTTCAAATATACATTCCATTAAACTGCTCTGGTAATGTTGAGAGGTTGAGAGGGATGGAAGAAGGTAGGATTGCGGGACAGCAATATAAGGCTATAGGTAAGGGCCGGTAAAGTTCAAGAGTAATGGACTGATAGCTGGACAACAAAACTGCTCTGGTAATGTTGTTGGTTGGCCACCAGGAAGGCCCAAAAGTGGTCGATGGCTAAGGGGGATGGGAGGAGAAGGGTTAGGGGAGAAGATTAACGAAGAGATAATACCATCTCGGAGTAGGATACAGTTGGAGCACCGCCACTTTCTCTGATACAGCCCTAGAACATGGAAAAAGACTCCACACTGGAATCTGACAGCAGACACAGTAAACAGTAACCCTATTGCAACAAAGCAGCAATATAAAGACTCAAGTAAAAAATGAAAAATGATGGATAGAGGGAGGGTTGGTGGCAGTGCCTCCTTTCCTAAAGTGTCGCTTGATTGAGCGAGACGTAGGAAAGGAAGTAAATCCTACTCGACTCTTGCCAAATCCTGAATCAGATCGGCTCTCCAATGCCAACCAATTCAGACCTGCATCCGTGCGGGAAACTCCCGCACTCGCTTCAGTATCTCGGGGTTGAGAGAGCTTCACCTCATTCGTTGAAGCTTCTGGTTCCTTGTCTCTAATACTAGCGAAATCTGGGTCCTACTGCCGACTACACTGTCAGCCAAAGCATCGAAGGAGACCACTTGTTGCTCATGTACCTATTGATCCGCTCTCCTATGCTGTCCAATCCTCCCCAGATAACTCGTGGTCGGGTCAGTCTGATGTGCCGTGAGAGTAGCTCGAATCTTCCTGACTGGTGGTGGAGCTGGTGGTACAGTGTCGACTATGAATCCTTGTCATCCTCTCTAGGTTAACGATCATGTGTTTGGAGTCGATGTCTTAGTCCTTATCTTGTGTTGTCACTAGAACTGACCCCACTAATGTCATTCTGTTGGTAAGGGTTCCGGTGATCTCAGGCTCTGCCGAAAGAAGTAGAATTATGTGCTTCCCCTTCTTGGTAAATGAGTATGTGTTTTTGAATCTATCGTGCTGAGTCCTCCGGTCAAACTACCACAGTTGTTCCAACAAAATGTGACAAACATCCACTGGGACCACGTAACATCACACCTAATTTTGCAACTAACCTTCGATCGAGGACTCTACCAAACATCTCTGGTCGAGGTTGATCCAATCCTCCTTCAACCATGTCAGTGAGTACGGTTAGGAGTGTCTCTAAGTTGTGATTCTCAATTTCTCTATCATTTGAGTCGATGTCATGTTCTTGTTGCTCCCACTGTCCATGTTAAGACTGTATACGTTTTTGTTCACTGTAGTGGGTATAGAAAATGTTTGGTGAAGCCACTGCGGATCTCTCGTGTCAATATCAACCTGTATGACTTTCAGCTGCCCCAAACAGACCCTAAAGCGTGTGCATTTTAGATCCAGATTAAGTTCTTGCAAAATCAAGCATAGATGTAGTGATATATATTTGGAAGATTTACATACATGCTTCTCAATTCCTACGCATTTACATATCTAACACCTAAATTTCAATTATTACATATATATACCACCTTATTTTTGCATGAAGAGATGCATTTCACTTTTTAAAATTTAGATTGGTGGTATTTTTTATGTCATATGAAAGATTTGGCTGTTCTAAATGTAAAAAACAAAGCTTAGTTGTTAGATATGTAAATTAACATAAGAATTGGGTGGTATGCATGTGAATGATTAAGCTCCTTGTAATATGGCATCTAAGATGTTCTTTTAGTCCTACGTAAATAGTACACCTAATTATGAAGATGTATCTATAGATAAAATTAATTTAGAAGGATTGAAAAATGAACATCGATACGCATATCTAACATGTAATAGATGTTCATACAAAAGGATTTGTATGAAGTACTTTTCATGTCTCAAATGACACTTTAAGCTGGAATGAATGAAGAATGATAATTCATCAAGTTATATGTTTCCATCCCAGCAGGCATGCGATAGCGGTTTCAAATATACATTCCATTAAACTGCTCTGGTAATGTTGAGAGGTTGAGAGGGATGGAAGAAGGTAGGATTGCGGGACAGCAATATAAGGCTATAGGTAAGGGCCGGTAAAGTTCAAGAGTAATGGACTGATAGCTGGACAACAAAACTGCTCTGGTAATGTTGTTGGTTGGCCACCAGGAAGGCCCAAAAGTGGTCGATGGCTAAGGGGGATGGGAGGAGAAGGGTTAGGGGAGAAGATTAACGAAGAGATAATACCATCTCGGAGTAGGATACAGTTGGAGCACCGCCACTTTCTCTGATACAGCCCTAGAACATGGAAAAAGACTCCACACTGGAATCTGACAGCAGACACAGTAAACAGTAACCCTATTGCAACAAAGCAACAATATAAAGACTCAAGTAAAAAATGAAAAATGATGGATAGAGGGAGGGTTGGTGGCAGTGCCTCCTTTCCTAAAGTGTCGCTTGATTGAGCGAGACGTAGGAAAGGAAGTAAATCCTACTCGACTCTTGCCAAATCCTGAATCAGATCGGCTCTCCAATGCCAACCAATTCAGACCTGCATCCGTGCGGGAAACTCCCGCACTCGCTTCAGTATCTCGGGGTTGAGAGAGCTTCACCTCATTCGTTGAAGCTTCTGGTTCCTTGTCTCTAATACTAGTGAAATCTGGGTCCTACTGCCGACTACACTGTCAGCCAAAGCATCGAAGGAGACCACTTGTTGCTCATGTACCTATTGATCTTCTCTCCTATGCTGTCCAATCCTCCCCAGATAACTCGTGGTCGGGTCAGTCTGATGTGCCGTGAGAGTAGCTTGAATCTTCCTGACTGGTGATGGAGCTGGTGGTACAGTGTCGACTATGAATCCTTGTCATCCTCTCTAGCTTAATGATCCTGTGTTTGGAGTCGATGTCTTAGTCCTTATCTTGTGTTGTCACTAGAACTGACCCCACTGATGTCATTCTGTTGGTAAGGGTTCTGGTGATCTCAGGCTCTGCCGAAGAAAGTAGAATTATGTGCTTCCCCTTCTTGGTAAATGAGTATGTGTTTTTGAATCCATCGTGCTGAGACCTCCGGTCAAACCACCACAGTTGTTCCAACAAGATGTGACAAGCATCCATTGGGACCACGTAACACCACACCTAATTTTTCAACTAACCTTCGATCGAGGACTCTACTAAACATCTCTGGTCGAGGTTGATCCAATTCTCCTTCAACCATGTCAATGAGTACGGTTAGGAGTGTCTCTAAGCTGTGAGTCTCAATTTCTCCACCATTTGAGTCGATGTCATGTTCTTGTTGCTCCCACTGTCAATGTTAAGACGTATACGTTTTTGTTCACTGTAGTGGGTATAGGAAATGTTTGGTGAAGCAACTGCGGATCTCTCGTGTCAATACCGACCTGTAGGACTCGTCGAACAATGAGTGCCTCTCACTCACCTGGGGAACGATGATGTATCTCGCTCTGTTCCTCTGCTCTCCTCCTCGCTAACCTCCATGGCACCTGATCTGTAAGTGTGACTAATATGCTCATGGAACAGCTAGAGGCGATATGACCGTAGCCATGGCATTCATAACAGTTCCTGGTCGACAAGCTGTTGGAGGAGCTACCATTTTGCTTCTTCCCACTCTGATTTTGAGTGTCACTCCCTTGTCTGGGCCTGCTTTTGTCTCTAGGGGTACCCCTATCAATTGTGGTAGCTGTAGGTGATTGTCTGCCTACAGTTTGCTGCCTGAAGGATGACTGTTGTTGACTCTGGTATTGTTGTCTTTCCACCTTCAGGGCTAGCGTCTGGATATCCCCAGCTTTCAGTACGGTTGTAGTTGCATCACATTGCTAATACTAGGCTTCAGGCCCCCAAGCTATCTGACCACTGTACTCTCATTTGGCTCCATCATATCACACTTCATATGTAAATGATCAAACTGCTCTGTGAACTTTTCTACTGACAGATCTCTCTATTTGAGGTGATGGAGCCTCAAAAACATATCAGGCAATAATGGGGTGGGAGGTATTTAATTTGCATTGCTTTCTTCATCTTCTCCCACATGGTAATCTTATCGTTGCTTCTCTATTTTTTTCTCTGTCTCTATAAGTTCTCCCACCACAAAGAAGCACACTTCTTCAACTTGATGACCGCTAATTTGGCAGTCTATTCTCTGACACATCTTTATACTCGAAAAATCGCTCAACAGCCTCTAACCAATCAATGAATTCCCTAGGATCCATAGCTCTTTCGAACTCGAACAGATCTACTTTGATGTCGAAGTTTCTGTGTCCTCCAAATGATATCTCCTCTTTGCGACTCTCCCTCTCAGGAGGATTCAAATTATCCCTCTCAAGGCCTACTCTGGTACTGGATTCCGAAACACCATGACCTATCTTCTTCGTCGCTGAAATTATCCCTATGGAAGGGATTTAGATCCTCAAAGATAAGGTGGCATACATATAAAAAAATTAAGTTCAGGTGTTAGATATGAAAATACATAAGATATAAGTGTTATGTAGGTAAATCTTCTAAGAAAAAATCTTAATTCTAACTGGTTGATTGTATAAATTAAAAAGGAACAATAGTTTCCTCTAAATATAGAATTAAAAATTCACACAAGATTGAATGGAAATTAAATATTAAAAAAAAGTTTCAAGCATTCTCTAAATTACTTAATTATGGAGGCAATCATTAGTGGATCAAAAGAGCCTTTTTTTAGAATTATCTTAATGAAGAACTTTTCTGCTGCTTGTGTAAGTGATTATAGCCTTAGAGGGAATGAAGACTCCCCAATGTTGAAGCTTGTCAAAAAATGCACAAAGAAACAAACATTTAGCGGAAATATGTGATCTGTTCTCCTCCCCCAGGACATCCCGATGATCATTGACGGGAGTCTGTGAGCCCTCGCCGGGCAAGCCAAGTATTAGTAGGAATAGCCTTTAGACTAAGGCGCCACCAGAAAGTTCTCTCCCAAGGTCTGAGTTTAATTCTCCTAAGCCAGTTGTGTGTCCTCTAGATGTCTGAACTCGGCTTGAAAAGCTGTACAGTTAATGATTTGCCAGAGAATTGCTTACATAATTTTGGAATTTCCATAGTCTT
Organism: Phalaenopsis equestris; assembly: GCF_001263595.1. NCBI lineage: Eukaryota > Viridiplantae > Streptophyta > Magnoliopsida > Asparagales > Orchidaceae > Phalaenopsis > Phalaenopsis equestris. The sequence continues at coordinate 370,613 of NW_018165105.1, forward strand.
GCTGTTATCGATAGGAATAGTGCATATGACCTTGCTCAGTTCCTCTCCAAAAAGTTCTTTGATAATCCCCGTCATGTTGGTTTACACAGGTTCTGCCATGAAACATGATGCAGGCCCTTTCTGCCATGTCCGGTGCCCCACAGGAAGTTCCCACCATGTCGTTCCAGCTCTCTAGAAACACTCTTAGGAATGTCGGTGAGTGTTAGGAGATACATTTGGTAACACCAGATATGCAGATTTGAGAAGAGTAATTCGCCCTGCAAGAGAAAGACGTCTACTTCCCCAATAATTGAGTTGCAATCAGCGTTAGAAAGGAATTTGCTATAATCAGCCTTAAACCAGCTTCGTCTGGGTTAGCATAATACCCAGGTAGGAAATTTGCTCCACTTGAAGAAATTTCAGCATCTTGGCTAGTCTCCTTTTCTTCCAGTTTGGGGTGCATTTACTAAAACAAAATCATAGAACTGTCCTTCACGGCGGAGGTCGATGCTTCAGCAAAGAGTAGGATGTCGTCGGCATAAAGGTGCGATAGCCCGGGACTGTGTCTAGTGAGTTTGATTCCAATGTTTCCAACCCTTTGTTTTAAGACTAGGGAGAGCAATTCGGAGCATAGAATGAACAAATATGGGAAAGGGGGCACCCTTGATGGAAACCACATTCAACATGAACCCAATTGAACTGACTCCCATTGATCATAATGGCAAATTTAGGATGGCATATACATTGAAGCAACCAATTAAAAAACGTAGCATGAAAAACCTCTCAACATAACCTCCTGGAGTGGGGACCAGCTCATTCTATCATTAGCCTAGTCCATGTTCATTTTAAGTGCCATAAGCCCCCATGTGGCTGTGGAATGCTTAAATTTGTTCACTGCTTCTTAAGCAAGCAGACAATGACTGGAGATAGTTTTGGAGGGAACAAAAATCGCTTGCTCCTCAGAAATAATACTTGGAAGTAAGCCTTTGAGACGGTTCAACAAGAATCTTGGCATTAACATTAGACATAGTCTAACAAAGTTTAATTGGCCTGAATTGTGCCGGGATTTTAGCACCCAAAATTTGCCATTGATAATTTTGCAGTACCATTTGAAGAACGGGGAAGTGATCCCATGCATGCCTGGTGATCGGTTCTGCGCCATTGAGTGAATCTCAGTGCATATTTTTCTGCTCCGTCACCTCCGCAACAAGCAATCATTGTAAGGCAGAATTTTTTAGCGGGAACTCTTACAAACTAGACCAACAGGTGTAACACATTACCTCTTTAATGAAAACAACATCATTGAAGAAGTTATAGCTTTGGATGGTCTTCATATGGGAAAAAAAAGGATGATTTACATACATACCACTCAATTTCCATGTATTTACATATCTAACATATAAACATCAACTCTACATACATACCACGGTACCTATGCAAAAAAAGGCATCTTTCACCTTTTAGAAGTTAAAATGATGGTATTTTTTTCGTGATACGAAAGATTTGTGTGGTATAAATGTAAGAAGTAAAGTTTAGCTGTTAGATATGTAAATACATAGCAGTTAAGTGATATGTATGTAAATGCCCTCCAAATACAAAAAAATTGTTGTAAAGGAGAAAGCACCCTCTTTTAAACTACTTTTTCCTATAAAGTGAAAGGGAGATTTGGAATCTAACCAAATAGGAACAACAAGGTTACCAATGTCCCCCTAAAACATCACAAACTACACATGTGCCACATAGCCTGGTTTACCTTCATGGCAACCAAGAGAACCTCTTCCTATGTAAAAACTGAAAATCCATCATTTTTTGGGGTCCTGATAACAAGTTTCCTCCCACCAAACGTCTCTCATTGAGAGCACCAAACAATGTGGTATTCATTTTGCATTAATCTTAAAGCGAATTTCAAAGTTTTTTCACTTGATAATGCTGTGTTGATAAATTTGGTGTTTGAATCTTTCACTCCATATCTTATTCTAAAAGTAAGAGATAAATTTTTGTTAGATTTGCATGCATACCACTTAATTCTTATGTTTTTACATATCTAACACCTAAATTTCAATTGTTACATACATATCATCTTGCCTACGCATTGCAAGGTGTGTTTCACTATTTAAAAGTTAAGATGGTGGTATTTTTTATGTGACATCTAGGATTTCAGTGGTATGAAAGTAAAGAAGTAAAATTTAGGTGTTGGATAAGTAAATACAGAAAAAGTGGGTTGTATGTATGTAATTGGCCAAAAAATTAATTGTCATGATAGCAATCTTACAAAATCAAATGCATGGCTGATTCTTTCTTAGGCTGGAAGAGGGGTTTTGCTATCTCATAAAATAAATGCCCACTGAATGCTCTAATTATCAACACTAAAGTAAGCCATATCCACATATATCAGAGATTCAGATTCAACAATTCAATTCAAGAGGATTTACATACAAACCACTCGACTCCTATCTATTTATATATCTAACACCAAAACTTCTATTTTTACATATATGTCACCTTACCTATGTATGAAAAAATGAATCTCACTTTCTAAATGTCCAAATATTGGTTTTTTTTTTTTTTTTTTTTTTTTTTTTTTTTTTTTTTTTTTTTTTTTTTTTTTTTTGTGTGATATGCAAGACTTAGGTGATCTAAATGTAAAAAGTGAATTTTAGGAGTTAGATATGTAAATAAGTAGAAATTGTATGGTATGTCTTCAATTTATTTGTACACTTACTTCTATAGATAGCTAATATAAGCACTGTGCTGATTCAATTCGTTAAAAGAAAAATTGTTTTCCTACAATATAAATCTCGGATTAGCAAATTTTGGATATAGAAGATACATCTAATTTCCATTTCAGGTTTACCAAAACTGCAATTTCTTGTGCACAAAACACAAAACAATTGCTTTCAAGGCAGACAAAGAACAGGCGCCCTCACAAAAGGTTGGCTTAAATAAAGCGAGAAACAAAACACAAAACAATTGCTTTCAAGGCAGACAAATAACAGGCCCTCACAAAAATTGGCTTAAAAAAAGCGAGATAATGTTGCATAATCAAATTACAAAGCAAAAACAGAGCTCATGGGATTGATTTCAAGATCAAACAGATAAAAAAAAAATTGGAGGTCCGGCAGTTAAACCTGCGTCAGATCGATGCAAAGGGGATAAGTATTTGGATCACTGGTCAGAAGCAGAAG
>NW_018165105.1:376918-378318 GCF_001263595.1 Phalaenopsis equestris
TTCCAAAATGTCATGGACAATGAGTAAGGACATATGGATAAAAAGTACTCATGGTGAATCAATTATTCTTCAAGAATGTGATCTAGTTGGAGGCCTTGGAAATGAGAAAAAAAAAGTATGGTTCAAATTGAAGTTATTTCCCAATGACTAAAACCCTCTCCAACCAACATTATTTGGTAGAAAAAAGTTATTTTTGTTTTAAAAAAAACACTCCAATGCAGTCACACCTTAACAAAGTTTAGTTACTCATGATTTATGTGACATTAATTTGGTTGTGGAAGAAGAATATGGTGATATTAGTAAACATCCATGGTGGAAGAGTTTGTTTGCTTGGGAATTGCTTGTTGGAGCCTCTAGAACTTATATTTGGAATTTATTTAGATTTTTTTAGATTTTGATATAGCTCCAAAAATAAAAAGAGGAAAGGGGAAGTAAATCTTTGATAATAAGAAATTCATCAATTTTAAAGCACAAGATCGATACAACGAGTTTTTCTTATCGAAGAAGTTTATATATGAACGAAGTTTTTCTAGTCCTGGTGGTTCTGTGGAGAATCTGATTGTTTATTGTCACTGGGAAAGTTTCTATTACTTCATTTCTATAGAAGTTATTTCTGTGGTTCGAGAATTTTATGTGAATCTCCTTGAGGCACCTAAAAATGAAGTGTTTGTTCGGGAGAAGGGAGTTGAGTTTACTTCTGAGCGGATCAATGCATTATATAGTTGCCTTCTGTTCAAGATTGCTAAGATTTTGAATTCGATCTCACTGAATCGGAGCTTGATGAGAATATTGGATTTCTGACGGATGAGCGTGGACTCTAGAAAGTTAAGAACAGACATAAGGCAAATTTTTATTCTTTGATGCTTAATACCTCATCCAAAGATTGGCACTATTTTATCTCTGCTCAACTTCTTCATACAAACCATTTAAGTCAAGTGACTAGAGAGTGAGCCACTCTAAACTATTGCATTCAGAAGATGAAACCTATTGATGTTAGCTCTCTCATTTACAAGTCCATTTCATGTCCGTCAGAGCTAGTAATACAACAAATTTAGGATACCTTTCTCTTATTTTTACCATTTGCAAGCAATTTGGGGTTAAATTTGAGACTTGGGAAGAGCTACTATAGCCACTAAAGCCTATCTGTAAGGCTAATGTGGACTTATATGGAAGATCTTGGGCTAGAGATTTTGATATTCCATCCACTTCACCTTTGAGGCCTTCCACTTCTAGTACTTCGACTCATCCTCCTTTTAGTTAGACATTGTACTTGAGCAGTTGCAGATACAACAAGGTAATATACTTTTTGTATAGTGTCAGCTACAAAAAAATGAAGAACATTGGGAACATTATCTGAAACACAAAAGTGATTGTCGGCACTATTTTTGGTGTGGGGTTTG
>NW_018165106.1:0-2438 GCF_001263595.1 Phalaenopsis equestris
GGCAAACCCCACACCAAAAATAGTGCCGACACCATGACTTTAAATTGACCTCTCCATGGCCAAAGAAAAGAGAGCTTGAAAACTTTGGGAAACTCTGCTAAAATCTCACCAGAGCCTCTCCAAACCTTTCTAAGTTCAATCACCTTGCTCTCAGCCACTCACAACCACCCCATAGAGCCAATTTCTTCACTAAAATTTGTCTCAAATCCAGGACAGATTTTCCCACACCTCTACAATCCACCAAAGTTCAATTAACTGTGCCAACACCATTACCAGAGTTAGAGGAGTTGATTCTCTACAAAAGTCCCATCACAGAGAGCCCCTAGCATAGACTTTGATCAACACCTGAAATCGAGCTTGATCAAAATCATAGCTAGACAATTCACCACTATCCGAGAACTCATCTAAAAGTTCGTTGGACCCAATCAAAGCTGTCACAACCATCTGATTGAGGCCTCCCCTCTCAGACAAAGGTATTGAGCCTCAACCCTAAACCACTTATTTTGATTCTGCATGTGTGAGGCTTGATTTCATCCTTGATTAACCGTATGGATAGATGGGTCTTGAGTAAATGAAGGTTTAGAAACAAACCACATGCAATTTGGTTGAGTCTAGATGAAGATCTAAAGGTTTTAGTGTGAACAACTTATGGGTTAGGTCACTTGGGGATGATGAACGGAAGCCGTCCGATCGCGCTCGATCGCGCGTTTATTCCATGGACGACTATGATCGCGTGGGACGAGCGGATATAACTATAAGGCGAGACGTGTGGCAGCTGAGTCAGAGTGCAGCGTCGAATAGCGGAGTGCCACGTGGCAGTTCGGAGTCGTCGTAGGTTGAGCTGCATAAGTAGAAAAATATGGATTTATTTAAATGCCAGAACTTAAAAAATCAATATCTTTGAATAGAAAAATCATACAAATAAATTAAAAATACTCTCTTTGTTAGTGAACAGAGGAGAATAATGTGGACCAAAAATAAAAATTATTTGCTTCCTCTTTGATTTTTAATTAATTAATTACTCTCTGTGGAATTTCAATTCATTATGGCTAAGCATTGCTCACCATGGCTTCAAATTTCAAATTTTGAGCGTTTGTTCCTCATGACAGAGGCTATGTTGTCTGATTTTTTCAAGGTTAGAGGACATCTTTGTGCTCCTAACCCGAATTTTCAACGTAAAATGGCTATTTTGGCCTAAATTAATTATATAAATTGAAATACCACTTAGAAAATTATGGGACAAATTTTAGTAGGTTTTCCGTAGTTAGAGAAGTCTGGGAAAAATGTCATGATGTTTTGAATAATTCTATAAATTTATGTATTTAATTAAATGTGTATATCTTGTCTTAATTTATTTAAACTAAATATAAAACAAATATCAACAAAATTAATTCCACATTATGCATAAAAATCATGTTAACCCAGTATAAAAATTTGAAAATTATTTGATTAAGTTGGAGCACTAAAGTTGATTTTCTAAGAAACATTGTATTTTTGTACAAAAATAATTATATTAAATTAAATACACTTAAGAAAATTGTGAAAAGTGATTTTCTGAGTTTCTTGTAATCAAAAGCACTTAGGAAAAATATAATTAATTTTTGATTAAATATTAATTTTTATTTTATTTTTAATTAATAAATTTAATTGATTATAAATTTATACAATCTTGTAGTCACTTAAATTATTTTAAGAAAATACTAATCACACACACAAACAAATAGTATTAGGCTCCATTTGGGACCGCGATATGAGAGCATCGCGACCCGTCCCCGTGAATTTCTATCGTTTGGCGGGGCGTCCCGCTTGCCGCAGGACACAATTCGGGTAAAAAGCCGGTTGCATGATGGATCCCATGACACAGCTTTCTCGATCGACTTTTTATGCATTACCCCTCATCCAGCCTCCCCCTCCCTCCTTCGTCTTCTCCTCCTCGTTCGTTAAGTTTGTTGCGCGAAGGTAAGCGATGCGATCCTCCCCCTCCCTCCTTTGTCTTCTCTCACATTGCCCACATTCTCAGTTCATCTTCCTCCTCGTCACCATCGTCTCCAAGCTCTGGTCAGGCTTGTCTTCCTCCTTCGCCATCATCCTCTTCTTTTTGTTCGTCTTCCTAATCTTTTCTTCGCTGAGAAATGCAGTTTAAATTCCACCTATGCACACCAGGTTTATTTTGCAAGCAGAGCATGCGGCCAGTACAGTGCTTAATGTGTTCAGCTTCCTCTACAAACACAGTGCTGATACGTTAGTTATTAATAGTCGTAAGAGAGAATTTTGTTTAATCAATTATAAAAGTTTGATGAAAGTTTTTTTTAAAGACTATTTTTTTATCTATAAATGCAATGTTGAAAAGTGTTTATAATAAATCAGAACTTTTAAGGTTTAAAGTTGAAGGGCCAAAAAGATTATCCAAGAATTTGTTCATTACATACATATATATA
>NW_018165106.1:2773-3122 GCF_001263595.1 Phalaenopsis equestris
TAACAAATCTCCACCTTGGCGAATATCCAGCCCCTTAGGAGAAAAATACCTGGGAGTTACACCTGCACCACTGTGGGTTGGGCCACCATGCTTCTCTAGCAACTGCAAACATTCAACAAGTCCAAGCAATGCAAGAACTTGTTGATAGTAACTGGCTTGGTCAACATATCAGCTGCATTCTCATCAGTATGAACCTTCTGCAACAGTATCTCCCCAGAAGCAATCAACTCTCTCAGCTTGTGATACCTGACATCAATGTGCTTGGTTCTCGCATGGTACACCTGGTTCTTAGCCAGATAAATAGCACTCTGACTGTCATAATGCAACTGAACTCCACCTTGCTCAACGC
>NW_018165106.1:6927-7156 GCF_001263595.1 Phalaenopsis equestris
GGCTCCTTACACTTGTAGCAATGAATTTCCTTTTTGCCTCTAGACTTTGATCTGGAGTTTCGCCTTCCAGATCCCTCCTTCTCTTTTTTCCTTCCACGATCCTGCTTACCCTTAACATATAGACTGTCACCGCGAGAGCTTTCCCCTGCATTCTGCTTCCGCTGGATGTGAGCCAACAACGCTGCAGTAATCTCATCCACTTTTTTAGCTTCTTTCCCAAAAGTCAGAG
>NW_018165106.1:9064-25957 GCF_001263595.1 Phalaenopsis equestris
ATATATATATAACAAATATTTGAATTTGGCTTTATAAGATATTTCTTTGTTCTGTTTGATTTCATTCATTTATATGCAGTGGAAATTTAGCAAAGAAGTTTCTGAAGTATCAAATTGATGACAGTTAGAGTTCTGTTTTAAACGTTTTGAATAAACAGAAGCAGAATGATCAATCTTCCATAAACAGCTCCATTACATCTGTTTTTTCGCAGCTACAAAAAACAGACCATCAGCTTCCCCGCAGCTGCTTCCTAGGGCAGCTAAGCTCCAGCTGAAAAGCTGGAAAACTGCACCAAACAGACCTATAGTGGAATATAAAGCCACTGCTAAGTTCTGATCAATCAACATCCAAATATTATATGCGAGATTTACAGTGGTCTTACCTGTTTCATCAATCACAGTAGGTGGTTGCAAGGTACCATCAAGAAAGCCCAAAAATCCATTGGCTTTAGTAATCTTAATGATTTGCGAACGCCAGAGTCGTTAATTATCAGAGGTTACGGCATTTTTCACCATTGACTTGAGATTCATCATGAGAAACTTCAAAGAAGGCGGGATAGGATTTTCGGCAATACGCAAGGAGGCCAAGCCTTCGTGAGTTCGAGAAGATACGAAATCGTCCATGACTGCTAAGCCTTGAGAAGTTCTGATACCATGAAATCTTGCAAACTGAGGAAGAAGACAAATGCGAGAGAACAGGGAAGAAAAGGTTTAACAGAAGAGAAACTTGATCTATTAATATTAATTAGTCTAATAAAAAACAAAGAGACAAATCTCTATACATACTAGGCAGGAAATACAAGGTTCGGGCCACATACGCAAAATAGAAGGTGGGCCCCAGCTAAGTAAATTTAAGAAGTCCTACCATTCTTATGTATTTACATATCTAAGACCAAAATTTTACAGTCTTACATTAAAATCATCCAAATCTTTTATATCAAATTTAAAAAAAAAAACATTGCTATTTTAACTAAAAAAAGGAAATACTGCTTTGGGTGGAATGTATATATAAACATTTAAATTTAGGTGTTCAAGGTGTAAATATATATGAATTAAGTGGTGTGTATGAAAATCTTTTATATTAAAATTATTTTTATATAATTTAAATATATAAGAATGGAAAAATATTACATCAGGACTCCTAACGTAGAGTGGACACGTGACTTCAAGAAAACACGTGTGTTTTCTTGTGATCCGACCCGGTAAGACAAAAAAATATTCCTTCTCTGTTATTCCGTATTATTCAGATGTTATCGTAATAGTAATAATATGTTATTGTGTTATTATAGCTCAAAAAATATTTTCTGAACACAATAATACATGAATACCATCATAATAACACATGAATAATGCAGAATAACATCGACGGAATATTATCTTGCACTAAAATGAATTTTTTTATTTTTATATCACCACTAGGTGACGTCAGCAATTCAAAATTTCAACGTACATCAACTTAACAAGGCCGGGTATTGACGCGTGTAGAAGCCCGAATGTGCCAGTTCCTCCTCGTGGATCGATCTGCCATGGCGGCTCCATATACCCAAAGGTTAATAGGGAAAACCCCGGCTTGGCGGCTCCTAAAGGACGACCAGGATGATCCTTTTCCTATTTAATTATTCCTTCCTTACACGTTGATGTTCTCTTCGCCTGCAATCTCTAATCGTCTCTTTCATCTGCCAACGCTTCTTAGACAAGGTGAGTCAGTCTTGTAAGGTTGAAGAAGCCTCTTCATTGCTGAAATTTGATTGCCTTTATGTTGTTCTTATTTTAGTTGTATAATTTAACTTGGCGTAAATCATAAGACATGGTATAGGGTTTACATTTCTGTTCAATTAGTTTGCTTTTGATTAGGATTTGTCGTACGTTTTTCATCGATGCTTGTTCTGTGGTTTCATATGATTGATCTTCCGTTTGAGCAAAACATTTTTGATGTTTTGAGTCCTGAGCTTGTAATTTGGGGTTCAATTACCATTTTAGCTATACTCGTAAGTAGTGAATAGAGGGAAAATCCAAATTGGACAGGCAAAGCGTTTCTTTATTCTTTAAATTTTCTTACGCAGCCTTGTATGTAGAGTGTAGAGTCTGTGGCAAATTGGACAAAATTGTAAGGGTAAATGACTTTTTGTTGTTATATTGTAATCGATTTTCTCTTGAATTAAAGAAAGAAAAAGGACCGACCAACTTAGATACTGGTACTCAAAAATATGATAAAAGAGCTTTTGGTAAATGAGCTCAGTATTGTATAACCATGATAGTTGGCTTAAAATGTAAATTAAAATTTCTTTAATTTCAATTTTTGTGCGGGTAATACAAAAATAATACTACTAATGTCTGATTAAAAGTGATAACATCTTATGAAAACCTTAAAAGTTTTATACAGAAAAAAAAGGGGGACAATTGTCATATACGTAGGAGAATGATTTTTTTCTCCTGAAACTTCTAAAAGAATTGATGCAATATCCGCTGACCGCTGACCTTAGCGCACTTCAAAGCCAATTAATGAATTTTTTTTCTTTGTAGTATATCATCCCATAGGAAAAAAATTGCATATGTCCAGCGTACGTGGCGCTGTGTTCATCATCCATTGGGAACACGACACATCAGCAAAACCGGTCCTACCACGTAGATTTTAAATATTCCCCGCGTGACCCATCGACCTGACCCGCACGGTATATATGGGGGTAATACATGAACAATAACCGCCCTGTAACCGTTCTGTAACCGCCCCGTTGGATGTCGTGGTACAACCCCAATAACCCACCTGTAACTCTGAGAAACCGCGGACCCTCTGTACCGCGGCTGTGTAACTGCGCGGTAACTTTTGGAAACTTTTGGACGATATGAACCGCGCGTGTAACGTTGCGGTAACCTCCAAAGCCCCGTACCGTGACTTTGTAACTTTGTGGAATGATTGTGCAACGTTGCGGTAACCTCGATAACCTATGTACCTTCTTAGTAATTCCCAGTAATAATCGTGTAACCTTCGCTTAACGCCCGCAAAATGTACTGCTCAAATACCCGTGGTAAAAATTTAGACTGTAAGAATTCTTTTTCGAAACAGGATTGATGTTTTCATTCGCGCCCAGGCTTGCCTTCTTCTTGAACGTTAAGGTACTGTTTAGGGTTTCACATTTGTATTCTGAAGCAAGATTAAAATGGAGGACATCGATAAGACCACGACCGTGTTGGAAGAGGCGAATGTTGCGCAGTTTGACGAGGCGGAGAAGTTGGACATGAAAGAGGTATTATGGTCTTGCCAAGGTGAATTCAATAATTTTTTACATAAATTGGTATTATGGTCATGCTATACATTGACTGACCTTGTTTGTCTGTAATTTTTTGCAGGTCTATGATTTTTTTCTTGATGTAAAAGAAAGTGAATATCGCTTACTTGCCACTTTCTTTGAAGAACCCTTCAGTCCTGCAAAGCTTCTCCCACAGGAAAGACCCATTCCATACCACAACACCCATGTTGGTTGAGGTATCTTCTATAGTACCTTATCATATTAGTCCTCAACCAACCGACAATCATATATTTGAACGGACGAGTCAAAGACTTGGATTTGAAGAGATTCATGAATTATTGAAAGATCAACAAAAATTTATATTGGATTTTCAAGTCTCTGTTGACAGTCGTTTAACGCGTTTAGAGAATACAGTTTTGGACTTTCAAGACTTTGTTGAAAGTTGTTTGACAAAGTTAGAAAATGCGGTGAAAGACTTAAAGTGTCTTGTCGTGAATGTAGAAAGAACAATAAAATAATTAGATGAGGAATTAATGAGAAAATCGGTCAAAGAGTCCCCACAAAGGAGCTTGATCCAAAGGATTAAGGAGAGATTAAATAGAATAAAAATGACTCTCAGTTTCCCATATGTTGTTTTCGAAAGAAAGAGAAAAAACCATTAAAGGAACCGGTTGAAATTGTACAGGAAGAGGAAGCGGGTATTGATCAGCAACCCAGATCTCCCCAACAAGAGGTTACAATTGTATATAAAGAGAAATAGGAGCACCAACCAGTCACTCATTATGTTAGTGAGGACTACCCAGACAAGGTATGAAATGTTTTCTTCTAGTATTTAAATATGAGCATTAAATATTCTGATTTTGCTTATCTTACAGGTCTAGCCAGCATCTCAGGTGATCGATTTTCCTGCTAGAGATGAAATTCCAGATTATATGCGGGAAACAATCAATATATGTTGTAGAAAATTCATGAACTTGTTAGTTCACCTAATTTTTGGGTGTTCTGCATTAATTTTGTAATTATAAACTGAAGTAATTTTATATTTCAAATGCAGGGGTGACCTGTTAATTAATATGAGACATGTTTCAGTGCCGCGACTATCTCGATGAATTCTTGGGAAACGGTTGGTTAGACAATAAACATGTTGATTGTTTTGCTATGTTGATAGAGAATAAGCGGTGTAACGCATCACATCTGTATAAATCGTGCCTGTATGTATCTCCATGTCACTGGATAAATTTTAAAAATTTAATATTTTGTTGTTTGCATTCACACAAATCTAACATGACCATATTTTGAATGTCGTCTTGTTCTTCTTGATGTAGTTGTATAGATAAGGTAACGTTAAATCCTTTGTCGCACATATTACAAAAGATTAAATCCAGAAGAGAGAGTTATTACTGATACTTATAATAAATATCAACATTGAATACTTTTTGTTGGGGCACTAACAGAGGGGAAATTGAGAGTTTATGACTCTTTATCTAACAAAATGCATTTGCATATCTCTCAAAACATTGTAAGACCTCACACGAGATCATTAACTATTGTCAGATTGAAATATTTATTTATTAACTTAACTCTAAGTATACAGATTGAACATTTTTTAAAAGATGTCAGGAAAGCTTTCCAGGTTAATTTGAAGAAGTGACCAGTTGTAATGGCCAGAGGAATTCCAGTAAAAAATAACAATTTTCATTGCAGTGTTTTTGTCTGTAAATATATGAAGACACATGTACAAAAAGAGAAAGTCAATTGGGTGGAGAAAAAGGAGTGGCAGGAATTGATGACATTATTCGGAGCAAAAATTGGATACGATATTTGTAAATTTGCTTTGTCAAAATCACAGTAGGTTTGGAAGGAAAACATTTATTGCAGCTTATACAAATTTTTTTACTGAAATTTAAAAATTAGATTGAACACAATTGGTATGTGACTTTTATCCGTGCCTCTTTATGAGATTTATAAATATCTCCATTTAGTTTCTAAGAATTTTATCTACTCGTGGCAGGTTACTTGATGAATGCATCGTCTCATTCCTTCTTGCCGTAGAGTTTTCTGAAATAGTTAATGTTAACTAGCTTTTTGATAGGAGGGTTTGCTTAGAATTTAATATTGTTCATGCCTTTTAGCTTTGCAATTAGGTTGTTTGTTTAATTTATTTTCCTTTGTGCAACAGATTGTTACTCAGAAGTGATGTTCTAAAAGTGTCTGAGCTGGTTTTTTACTTCAGCATGCTGATTGTATGGAGGTTAATATGCATTGAAGTTGATGATCCAAAAATGCTGGAGCTGGAAGACTTCAGAGAGGGAACCAAGAAATGTTGTGTGGTGTTGTACATGAAAGTGGGCTTACTGATTGTGGATATCTTTTGTGATATTTTTTGTGATGTTGTTTCTACATTTGTTATGTATTACATGATTTTTGATATGGGTTGATTGATTTTGAAGCATATTGTTTGTGGTCAGATGAGAGAATTGCATATTGCCAACAAGTTAAGGGCAATGGAGAAGTGACCAAGGTCAAGTACCAGTTTATTTCGAAGCAGAAAACATTCTGATTACAGATCTGGAGTGGAGGTTACATTTACTTTAAAAACATACTGATTATAAATGCCTCAATACAAATGCTTTAAACATCCTCATAAAAAATACAAAAAATGGAACATTTCATCAAAAAACAAATGCCTCAATACAATTCCTCATCCACGCAACAAATAACTCAATACAAATCAGTCTGGACACAACAAATGCTTCAGTAATGTTGCTTACATCCTGATTAGAACCTGAGTGAAAAACAAAAAAAACATATTCGTAAAGCTTATTCATTAAAAACATCCTGATTAAAGAATATGTCATAATACTTACTGATCATATATTGAATCTGTCATCATGACGGTTAATGATTTCCTGTATCGTGGAAGAAAGAAATTCTGCATTTGAAAGATCCAAAAATATTAAAATAACATACACAACATAAAAAGATTAGCACATGGTTATCATCATTTTGCATTATATATCAACTTGTGTTAGAAAATCAGGTAGTGAGAACATGCTTGGATCAGACTTTAAAGCATCTGGTTCTTGGCTAGTTGAAATTTCTATCGATTTACCTATTAAAGTGGTTAGTTAAAGTTGTTATGGGTAAAAAACTTGTCATTGGCTAAAACATCTAAAATCAATTTTTTTAACAAAATATACCTTTTTCTCTTTCTTTCTCTCCCAGTGACCTTTTAGCTTGGAATTGGATATTCCTTTAGGGCGCATTTTGACAAGATCATTCAGTTTTGATTCATTATTCACCGGTTTTTTATTTTTTTTATTGTTTTCGTGACTTTGAACCTCTTTTTATTATGTCATCAATATCCAACGATAATTTCTTCATTGAATCCTTCATGCACTACTCAGTCTCTGCATTTTTCTTTGCTTTATTAGTGCATAGATATGACATTTTTTGCATGTGTTCATTTTTTGTATATGTGTTTGAAATATTAGGTCACCTTTACCATCATTCCACATTTGTGACTGTTGGAAATGCTTGTATTCATAACTGTCATACACATCTTCTTTTACATTTGTAGACTATCTCAATAGGAGATATTTATTTGGGATCTTAATATGTAGAAAATTCAGTACTCGTACAGAGTGTGCACATAATAGCCCCATCATTTCGAACTTTCTGCAGCTATATTGGATCTCCGAACTGAAAGGGTCGAAATTTACAACCCAAGTTTTGTTTGTCATGTGACATTCAGATTCTTAATGAAAAATTCATTTTCATTGTTTACAGGGCGTGTAATTGAAGACCACATGATTCGTAAATAAACTCTTCCTCAAACATATTGTAAAGCTTCCTTGAGTAAAATGCAGCTTCCTGCCTCAGCATTGGGCTGCTTTTCGCAACTGGAGTGATCATAGATTGATCGCACTTGTAATCTTCATTCCTTCTCGTTACGCCTCCATGTTCTCATGACATGTTCAAGACCCAAAAAAAGAATCAGTAATAGAATTTGTGGGCTTAGCGACACCATGACAAATATTATTTGTTGATTCACTTTTGTGGGTGGATAAAATTCTCATTCCAAATACATTCTTATTAAAAGCTGTAGCTCACTTATCTCTGATGTTATACATCTCATCTAACCAAATGTTCTCCTGTAGATTACCAGTCTCAATCATCATCTCCCATGTTTATCAAATTCCTCTTCACTCGCATTTGCTCATACACTTATAAAAAAGATTAGTGACTATTTTATTCACCACCCTGCAGTGAGTCTTTGTAGTCAATTTCTTATATATGTGCTACTGACATAATTAATGTCGTGTATTTGATAAAATTTGTTCTATGACTTTTCCCATTGTCTGATCTTGATCAATGTATATTGTAATTGGATGATTATTGCCCATAATACAGATAAAATTTTTATAAAATTATTGAAACGACTCTACTGTCTCCTCTAATAAGAATTCAACGCCACAGAGAATATTCTGTCAATTGTGGTTAACGCCAACAAAAGGAGCACAACACAAGTTATATTTATTTAATCTGCAGCAAGTATCAAAAATAATAACATCACCAAAGCAATCATAACCATGTCTGGACATACCGTCACTCCAAAAAAAATTCATCAGTTTATCACTCTCATCAATTTCGAAGTCCTACTCAAACATGCTATTCTCAACAGGTCTCTCTGTGAATAATTACAATAAAACATTGGCATCGCCATTTTCAATTCTACATCTCTTCTTTCTATGAATGAAATTGAAGGCAGCTATCTTAGTACACTCTAGGTTCTCTACTCCCCCAACTTTTATGGCTAGAAAGTTAAACGCATCTCTAAGTCTTATCCTTGACTGTGTCATCGATCTAAGCACATCTACATTGACTTCGCTTATCTTTCTGTTGGAAGGCAAGATGTGCTTATCACCAGGGTTTGCTAATGAGTGGTTATGAGATTCAATGAATTTTTGAACTGTCCAATTACCTTCAACATCAATTGCGTATCGAATCATTGCCGGACAACGACTTTTTGTGTCTGCTCTTTTGTATTTAACAGTTTCTGTGACTTTCAGCTTTTTCTTGAATCATGTTTTTCCACATACAAAATCCTTCGTTTTAAGATTCCTGGAGTTAGGCCAGAAAGTGTCGCGCTCCTTACGAACACTGAATCCGATATGATGAGCGTAAACACAATATTCTTCTTAAGCTTCTTTCTATTGTGAACCACCGTTTGAAGTAAAATATTTGCAGTTTGCTCCGTACATTTAGGTTAACTTTCATCAAACTGCACAAAATAAAAAACTATATTAAACTCAATAATAGGTGCACAAACAAACAACCCTAAAAGGAATACCCAACAAATAAGAACACTATATTATTGTAAACCCACAAATAAGAACACTACATTAAACCCTAATAATCATAGCTCAACAAACAAACCAAAACAAACATTCGCCTCCAAAATATTCTTGTAAACCCAACAAATAAGAACACCCTAAAAGCAAACAACATTTTAATAAAAACTGAAGAAATGTGTACCAGTTAAACCTCGAAACACACTAAGGAAAACACCAAGAAACACAACAACAAACACACCAAGGAAAACACTAAAGAAACACATAAGAAGAAACACATAAACAAACACACCAAGAAACAAAGATATACGGGCGGACAAACACAAAGAAATTTGTCAAAAAAAAAAGAAACAGAACTGCAAACATACAATTAATACACAAACACACCTCAACTTTAACATCAACTTCTTTGTTGGCCGGATATGTTTCTTCTCCTTCCCTGTCAGACATGAAATGCCAGTTTACATAGTCCATCTTTAACATCAAAATAGCGTCGGATGGGCAATAAAACAGTAAACCATAGCTGCTTAAATAACAACATTCGTGTGCTATGATTTTTGAAGAAGGTTATCAAGCTCTGTGAATTGACGAAAGGTTTTCGGAGATTATCACAAAGTTACAAAGCCGTGGTACAGAGCTTTGGAGGTTACCACAATGTTATACGCACGATACATATCGTACAGAGGTTACCGCGCAGTTACACAACCGCGGTACAGAGGGTCCACGGTTTCTCTTGAGTTACAGGTCGGTTATTGGGGTTGTACCACGGCATCCAAGCAAGCGGTTACTGCTCGGTTATTGTATGTGTATCGAATCGGTATTACCCCCAGACAGGTCACGCGGGGAATATTTAAAATCTATGTGGTGAGACTGGTTTTATTGATGTGTCGTGCTCCGATTGGATGACTTACGCAGCGCTGCGTACGCTGGACGTATGCAAATTTTTTCCCATCCCATAACACCCTCCTTTGAGAATGAACCCCTAAAAAAGGAATGCTGCTACAGGTGCCTTGGTCTCATTCAGGAAAATCAAACATGAATGCCATTGAATTAGTCCTAATATAAACTATTTCAACATTGACTTTTGCTTTAAAAAATTATGTGGAACTAGTCCATTTTTTAGAATTACATGTCTTTAGAGTTATTTTTTCAGATTCCTGTAATTTGATGATTTCTAATTCGCTCCGCAATTTTTGCTTGGCGTAATGGATCGAACCGACATTTAAAGCTTATTACACTTCCAGTTTTTATTGCTTTCACAAAACAAGTCTATCAGTATTTGAAGAATTTTGTAGTTTTCCTGAATATTATTATACATTTAAGTTGGAACAATGCAAATCCTTGTGGTTACTTGTGAATATAAATAGCTAGTCGTTTTTGGCTATCTTATAATTTCAAACCGATTTTCAATTGTTTTGAAACCCTTTTTCTTAGAAGTTAAAATTTCTTGCTTTCCTTTACTAATTAAAGATTTATTTCTGCAAATATTTTAATGTCACAAAAATTTAACGTTTATGTTACATGAACATGTGTTAGCATATATGCTTAGAAAACATAATTCACAAACAGGAGAGATTATAGATATCATTATTCTAGTCTTATTTTCCCCACATGTTTCAGTTATATTCTATTTTGCATAATAATACTTTGTTGTTGCTTGATGTAACGATGGTGATTTTATACTTCATGTCAATCTTAGTAATAGGATGAAACTGTGCACAATTAATGGCATGCTCGCTTTAGAAATGAATCATTATTATCATCTTAATACTTTATTTGTTTTAATAAACATCTTTGTTAGTTTTCAACTAGCTACTGCTGTTCTGATTTTCAAGTTATGGACTCTTAGCAGACCCATCAATGTCTTCTAGATTTGCGCACGATGTATTGTCAGAGGCTGGTGCTTTCGTCCGTGCACCTTCAAGTTTTCGTAATTTTATTTCAAAAAATCAAGCTTCTCAATTCCCTGCAGAATCAGGAAGATACCATTTATATATATCTTATGCATGCCCTTGGGCTTCTAGATGTCTGTCATTTTTAAAAGTCAAAGGACTAGATAAGGCCATCAGTTACACGGTGACTTTTCCTCTCTGTGACTCTTTTAAGATTTTTTCGTACATTCATCTCTGTCATCACATCTTAACACCTTATATATATACAATTCATCATTTAGGCAGTGAAATCAATATTGGAAAGGACCAAAGAGACTGATGAGCATTTTGGGTGGGTCTTTCCTGCTTCTAGCACAGAAGAAGCTGGGGCTGAACCTGATCATTTGAATGGTGCCAGGAGTATCAGGGAACTTTATGAGCTTGCAAACCCGAATTATTCAGGAAGATATACTGTTCCTGTATGTGCATGATATTTTTGTTTCTTGTTCTTTTGAGTCTATTCCAGCAAGATTTCTTTTTTTTTTTTTTTGCTTGAGACACTTTTGAGTTAGTTTTATAATTATGTAACAGGTTCTTTGGGATAAAAATCTCAAAACAATTGTAAATAATGAAAGTTCAGAAATAATACGTATGTTCAACACAGAGTTCAATGAGATAGCTGAAAATGCTGACTTAAACTTATATCCCTCTCACCTACTAGCAGCCATTGATGAGGTCAATGAATTGGTTTATAACACCATTAACAATGGTGTTTATAAGTGTGGGTTTGCTACAAAACAAGGTCCTTATGACGAGGTAATGATTTTTTTATCATATTAAATTAAATTTGGGTTTTCTTCTGACTTTTATGTTGCCCTTTCACTTAGGCTGTAGTGAAGTTATATAATGCCTTGGACAAATGTGAGGAGATACTGAGTAGGCAACGCTATATTTGTGGGAATGAATTGACGGAAGCTGATATTCGACTTTTTGTAACTCTGATAAGGTTTGATGAGGTATGGATTTTCATGGATGTAGGGCACAGGATTTCGTTATTGAAAGTGGCAAAAGCATGGCTTACTAATTTTTTAGCTATGTCAGACCATATTATTATTTTTTAATGCCATGCAGTGGAGAACTACATGATGAAATTGGAGTTTCATTGAACTTGTTTTATAACTGGTCCTGCAAATTTTGTTTTGTATTGAACATAGATGTACTGGAAAGGGGTTATATAAAAAAATTTTCAGCAGCCTTTTAAAATATTAATGCATATAAAGCAGTTTATTGCAATAATTAGCAAATTTATATAATTTTTTTTCTTTTTAATGATATCATCAATTGATATATGTATAATGTAAATCTATTACGATTGCTATCAATAATTTGATCTTTTGGATTAAATTCCATTATTTTATTAATTTAATGAAAACTGCAGGATCATTTAAATGGATTGTGCCAGTTTTGTTCTCAAATTAGCAGGTCAATAGTTGTGGCATCGAGTAGGCTTACTTATCGCTCGTTTATAGTTTGAATGTTATAACCAAATTTCTTTTATTATAACATCTTGGCTTACTCTCTTAAGAGCAATTCTAGTCCTGGATAGACATGTTCTTTAAGTGAAAGTTTGTTGTTTATGTCATTTGCTCTTTCTTTTGTCTGATTTGAGTGTTGGATAACTAAAAAATCTTAGCTCAAATTAGTGTTGTAGAATTGAGTATGTTAAGATATATGTATGAATTTAACTAAAAGTATGAATTTAATTTTGATAATATTAGAGCATTGTGGTTGGAGAGGAAAGATATGGTAATGAATAGAGATAGCTGGTTTGTACATATCTAGGAAATAATAGGAATTGTACCATTAGAAGAGTAGATAAAATTTATGTTGGAGGATTACGAAAGCGAGGCCAAACACAAATTACATGAAGAGAGATGTCCAAAATGATTTAGAAGGATTAGTGTCGACGTTAAGAAAGGCAAATGTAGACCTAAAAATACTTGGGCATATTGTATAAAAAATAATCTTAGTATATTAGAATTAAATAAAAATATTGGACTCAATAGGACAATAGAGAAAAAGGATTCATGTTACTGACCCCACTTAGTGGGATAAAGTCTTGTTGTTGTTGTAGTAGTGTCAACAGTTCACTACAGGAAGATACAGAAGTGCAAAAGGAATAACAGAGTTTGGAAAACAAAAGGCTGTTGTATAATTCAGCCTTACCTTTCATATGAAACAACTTGGTATTTAATACAAGAGAGAAGAATGTAGAAGTTAGAACCAAACCTGTATAGCAACAGAGACAGTTATGAAGGTAAATGATATTAAACCATTTGTTATAATCAGAAGGTGCAATTTTATCTAGTGGAGTTGAGAGGTAACATATAACCGAAAGCTTAGTTAATTGCAACATCTTCTATATACTTGTCACCTCCCCTCAAAGTGATAAGGCCAATCTTGGACTGTAAGCTTGCTACAAAGATACTGAGACTGATAGATTGTAAGTGATTTGATAAAGATATCAAATATTTGATCTTGGGTGGTAATATGATGAATACTAGTCTCATTAGACTTGATGCAATTTCAAATAAAATGAGCGTCAATGACAATGTGCTTGGTGTGAGAGTGGAAAATAGGATTGTTTGCTAAAGCTAAAGCATAGATATTGGCACAAAACAACACAGTAGGTTCAGAGACAAGAATGTCACGAAGAAGGCTTCTTAAGTACATATATCAGTTGCAGCAGTAGCAAGAGCTCTATACTCATCTTCTGTAGATGAACAGGCCACTGTTCACTTCTTTTTAACAGCCTAGACAATAAGAGTTTTACCTAGGAAAGAGCAACAATCAATAGTGGATTTTCGATTGAAAATATCACCAGCCCAATGAAAATCTGAAATGATTGCAAAATGAGAGGAGAAGCATAGATAGGTAAACCATAAAGGATAGTGCCCTAAATGTGAGGCAATAGATGTTTAAGAAGCTGGAAATGAGCTCTGTGCGGATTATGCACGTATTGATAAAGTTTATTTACAACATATGCGATATCAGACCTCGTTAATGTGACAAATTGAAAAGAACCAACTAAGTGGCTATAGAAAGTAGGCTTCGAATGTAGTGCATTGTTCAGCTTCAACAAGTAATTTTGTAGGAGTTGGAATAAGGACTGATTTACAATCAAGGATGCTACATCAGTTGAGAATCTTATGAGCATAATGAGCTTTATTCAAATGTAACCCGTGAACATTGTGCTCCACGTGCATATCAAGAAAGTGGTGTATAGGACCGAGGTTTTTCATATGTAATGGATTTGTTAGTTTAGTGAGAATACCCTGTTTAATAATATTATTGCTGCCAGAATTTAAGATATCATCAATGTATACAATAATGTAAATAATCATGGAATTGACTTGATATATCAGGAGAGATGCATCTGCTTTGCTGATTGAAACCCAAGGGTGTGTAGTTGGTCAACATGGCAAACCATTGATGCATTTCTTGTTTTAGTCTATAGAGGGCTATGTGAAGCTTGCACACATGATTTCAATAGAGTATCGAGAAACCCATGTAGTTGTTTCATATATACTGGTTCATCAAGATAACCATGCAAAAATGCATTTGAAACATCAAGTTAGAGTATGATTCAATTACTTGTAGTGACAACTATGAGAAAAATACGAAGAGTTTGAAATTTGGCAAACAGAATGATTTTTTCTCTGTAATCTATTCCTTATTCTTGTTTGCAGCCTTCAGTGACTAGATGAGCTAATGAGCCATCAGATTGGAGTTTGGTCTTGTAAATCCACTTGCACCCTAAAAGGTTCATATCAATAGTGGGTGGGACAAGGCACCAAGTGCCTTGAACTTGCTTGTAAGGCTTGAAACTCAAGAAACATGGCCTTCCTCCAATGTTTATACTTGTTGCTCGAGTAAAACAGGTGGGATCTGAATCTGTTAAAGAGCGTTGTCTGTCGAAAAATTTTGCAAAGCTTTAATGTCCAGTTTGTAACCTCGTTAGCATATGATGGCATGTGGGAAGCGGAGGTTGAGGAGAAGTAGAGGCACTGGCGCTTGATGCGATGTGACACAAAGCTTTTTGATAAGGCACAGGTAATGGACTGTTTTGTAAAGAAATTGTTGTAGAAGTTGATAAAGGTGATATGGTACATGGTATGGCTTGAGTCATTGGGTTGAGTAGGAGGAACTAATAAGAGAGGTGGAATGGATTCAGATTTAGAGTTTGTTGAGGTTTTTGTCTAAGTGTGATAGGGAAAATGATCTTCATAAAAAATAACACGTCGAGAAATGTAAACACGCCCAGAGAGAGGATCAAGACTTTTGTAACCTTTATGGTGGACTGCATGGCCAATGAAAACTAATGCAGTGGAATCGACAAGTTTATTAGGGGAATATGGCGTTAACCAAGGATAAGAAAGGCATCAAAATATCTTAAGATGATTATAAGATTGAGGATTCTTGTATAAGATTTGAAAGGGAGAGATTATTTGTAGTTTTGGAAGGGAGATGGTTGATAAGGTATCTAGCCGTAAGCAGTGTATCAATCCCAAAGTGTGGAGGAAGATAAGCATCAATCATAAGTGTTTGGATTGTCTCAATTAAATGCCTATGTTTCCTCTCAGCAATACCATCTTGAGTAGGTATGCAAGGACAATTTTAATGTTTTGAGTAAATAGGTTGAATGCCTATTTCCTTTGCTTTCATTCCAATAAATAATAGTCTGTACAATATATTTTGGTACATAATAATGCATATTCCTAATCTAGATATTCAACTAAAAGGAAAGAATATGTACAATTAAAATAAGAAATTTAATGCAGCAATTTAAAGAAGGAAAATCTTAAATTTTGCCCGATTCGAGTTATTTTGATTGATATCCCCCTTCAAATTGATGCTAGCTGATCAAGGAGCATCAATTTGTCAACAGGGAACTGATGACGTTGTCGAGAAAGAGCCTTAATAAATATATCAGCCGTTTAAAGATTATAATAGATATGAGGAAGAGAAATAACACCATTATCATAGAATTCTCGAATATAATGACAATCCACTTCAATGTGTTTCGTCTGCTCATGGAAGACAAGATTAGCAGTAATCTAGATAGCACTAGTATTATCTGCATAAAGAGAAGTAAACTCAAGTTGAGGAAAACCAAACTCAACCAACAAACCCTAAAGCCAAATGATCTTATAACAAACAAAGGACATGGCGCAATATTCAGACTGAGTAGATGATTCAGACACTCGACCTTGTTTCTTGTCGAGAAATATACACCAGCCAATAATAGATCTAGGTGTATCAAAACAACCAACCCAATCAACATCACTATAGGCTGTTGAGCGAGTAGGAGACTCCGCAGAAAAAAACAAGCCGTGATGAGAACGCCCTTTCAAATACCTAACAATCCGTCGAACTTCAGCTAAATGAAGATGTGTAGGTGCCTGCCTAAATTGACTAACTTGTTGCACATCAAATGAAATATCAGGGTGTGTGATGGTTAGATAATTGAGACTCTCAACAAGTTGTCGATACAGAGATGAATCAGATAGGAAGTCACATTCATTCTGTTGATATTTAACATTCATTTCCAAAGGAGTACCCTGTTGGAGCCCAACCAAAGCAATGAGTTCCTTAGTATAGTTATGTTAGTGAAGAAAAATACCAGCGGAAAACGAGTGAACCTCAAGACCTAAGAAATATGTTAAAGACCCCAAATCCTTTATATGAAAAGAACCTTTAAAACGCTTCTGTAACTGAGACACAATTGAGTTTTAGATCCAGTGATGACAATATAATCAACATAGACTAATAACAACACAATTCCCTTGTCAGTCTTGCAAAGAAATAATGAAAAATCATACTCACTCTGATAGTATTGCGAAACTTTTCAAATCAGGCCCGTGGAGCCTGTTTCAAACCGTATAGAGATCGTTTGAGCTTACAAACGTCATGTGAGGGTGTAGAAAATAAGCCTGGAGGAGTCATATAGATATCTTCCTTGAGGTCCTCATGCAAAAATGCATTTTTAACATCCATGTGTTGTAACGATCAGCTTTTAGATGCAACAATAGATAAAACAAGTCAACTGTTGTCATCTTTGCCACACGTGCAAATGCCTCATCATAATCAATCTCATATTCATGTTAATTGTTAAGAGCTATCAATCTTGTCTTATATCTGTCAAGGGAGCCATCAGATCGGAGTTTAAGAGAATAAACACCCCTTTTACAACCAATGGGTTTAACATCTGCAAGACATGAAATAATATCCCAAGTGTGATTAATTTGAAGTGCCTGAAGTTTTTCTTGCATGACTTTTATCCAACAAGTTTGTTTAGCGGTCTGAGAATAAGATGTAGAAACTATAGTATTAGTTAAAATTGCAAAATAGCCATATATA
>NW_018165106.1:26057-37606 GCF_001263595.1 Phalaenopsis equestris
ACAGTGTCAGATGTCGAAAGATGATGCTGAAAATAGTCTTCATGTTCAAAGAAAATCACTTCCCGAGAGATATGTTATTGATTATTAATCAAATCATAACACAAAACCTTTATGATTAGGACTGTAACCCGTAAAGACACATCGAATAGATTGTACTGCCAACTTATAATGTTCATGGGCACATAAATGAACAAAACAACACATCTGAAAGTATGTACCATATGATAATTATGATGTTTACAAAAAATTCAATAGTAGGGAGAATCAAACTTTAATTGTTGAGATGGTAAACGATTAATCAGATTAACTGCAGTAGATAGAGCTTCTGTCCAGAAATTAGCTGGAACAGAATATTCTAGCAACAATGTACGCACCATATCCAACAGATAACGATTTTTTTCGTTCGACAACTCCATTCTACTGAGGTGTATAAGGACACGAACGTTGTGAGATAATTACATTGTTATGAAGAAATACTTGAAACTCATGAGACATGTATTCACCACCATTGTGAGACCGTAAGGTTTGTATTAAAGTTTTAATATAAGTGGAGAACTGAGTTTCAATATATGTCACAATGGTTTGAAACACTGTAAACAGTTCTGCTTTGGATTAAAGTTTCAATATATTGTGGGACCTTAAGGTTTGTATTAAGATTTTAATATAAGTGGAGAACTGAGTTTCAATATATGTCACAATAGTTTGAAACACTGTAAACAGTTCTGCTTTGGAATGCAAAAAAATAGATCAATGTGAATCGGCTATAATCGTCAATAAATGTCACAAAATATTTATACTGAGCATGTGAAATAAGCGGTGTAATTCTCCAAACATTACTATGAATAATGTCAAAACATTTATTGACACGACTGCCCAGAATAAGAAAATACAATGTCTTACCTTTGCGCAATTTACAAGAAGAACAGCCGGCTAATAGACTTTTATCCGTAGAACCAAAAGCACCACTTTGCAAAAAATGATTCAAAACAACATTATTTGGATGACATAATCGTCTATGTCAGATGTCAGCCTTATTTTCAACAATTGAAAAAGCTAATGACAACGTCCGAGGAATGGTAAATTGTAATGGAAACAACATATCCACTTTAGGCCCCTGCGCTATCACTTTTCGCGACATCTGATCCTGCAAAACACAACTATCATGAGAAAAGTGTACATTACAGTTATTATCCAACATTTGACCAACAAAAAGTAAGTTTGTTGAGAATTTAAAAAACAAGACATGTCAGAAGAAAGGGTTAATATCACCAACTATCGTAATTGGAATATTATTTTCATTAGCAACCTAAATATGTTTAGTATCAGTATATGAGCGTTGACTATGCAATAAATCAGATGTTCAGTCATATGATTTGTGGTGCCAAAATCAACAAACCAGGAGCATCAACAAAAATAATAATCTTACATCTCTCTTGAAGACCAAGAGCAGAAAAGGCATAGAGAATCATTTGTTGAACCATATCTGGTGTGAGAACAAATTGATTATTACCGGCAGTTGTGGATGTCGAATCAGGATTGTGAGAGTTGGATACCATGGCATGAAGGGCTTGTGATTTGCGGTTTTGAGGACGTGTAGGACACTCCTTAATAATATGCCCGTTTTTCTTGCAATAATTACGAAACTTTGTACTATATTGGAGAGTTATATGACCAAATTCCTTCCAGTTGTAACAATGTTTTGTTTCCTTTCCTCAGGTTTGAGCAGAATATGCAACATTAACTATTTCTGATGATCCACCAACTGCATTGGTAGTGGCCTGTCGCCAATCTTTGTTCTTCGCGCATTAATTCACTAAAACATACATCCAAACAAGGAATCAGATCTCTGTTCAACAACCCAGCCCGAGCAATTTCAAATTCAGGTTTGAGCTTCATCAAAAACTGATCACGACGACCATCTTCATAAATA
The DNA here is from genome assembly GCF_001263595.1 of Phalaenopsis equestris. NCBI lineage: Eukaryota > Viridiplantae > Streptophyta > Magnoliopsida > Asparagales > Orchidaceae > Phalaenopsis > Phalaenopsis equestris. Next base: position 27,988 of record NW_018165106.1, read on the forward strand.
GCCTGAAAACTAGCTAAATTCTCCTATGACATCTTAGCATAGATAATACCAGAATTTTCACTCCACAAATTAAGAAACTCATAATAATATTGTTCAATTGAGAGATTACATTGACTATAATTACTCATATCAAGTTTTAAAAGCGTATTGCAGTATTATTTTGATTGTAGACGCGCTTGAAGTACTTCCATAGTTATTTAGTTGTGCCAAAGAATCGTTAGTTGTTCATCATATGATTCTCAATAGATTCTAAAACCCAAGAAACAATTTGAGCATTCCTTACCTCCCATTGACCAAGATCTTTCGGCTTTGTAGGTGCTGGAGATGATCCATCAATATGCCCCCAAAGCTCATTCTCTTTCAAAAACACCTTGAACTGAAATTCCCATGATGTGTAAATCTTTCACATAAATCTGATAGCTAAGATTTCATGTGTTTTCTCAAACGACATTCTAAGAGAAGTGTCACTCACGATTTTATTATCCAAAAAATTGTTGATCGAAATTGATCAACTTAAAACCAAAGAAAACCAAGAGATCCAAAAAAAAAAAGACCAAAGAAAGCCAAATTATCCGGCTTTCTGGTATGTGAATAGGGACGTGCGGCTCGAGCGGTGCACCAAGGAGCGACGACTGACTGGCAAGATTGGATCGCGGCTGAGGCTTGGATCGCGAACGAGACGGACGGGATCTTATTCTTCCGCGAATCACGGCAGACAATTGCGGATGAGGTTTGGATCGCGAACAAGATGGGCGAGATCATATGCTTCCGCGAATCACAACATACACAATCGGTGCATACACAAGGATCGATCTTCCTCTCCTTCGCGAATTGCGACAGACAAAATTGCATTTCTCAGTAGACGGGCAATGAGAAGGCTTCTACAGGATTGCGGACGAGGCTCTCGGCGATTTGTGGTCGAGGACGTCGAAGACTTAGGAAGCATTCGAAGATGCAAATGATGATGCCGTAGGAAGCAGTCGAAGATGTCGGAGAAGATGGAATGAAGATGAAGATGAACGATTCCCAAAGGCTAGCTTTGAAGGCGACAAGAGATTTGACTGGAACGATTAGACGTGGCTCTTATACCATATCAATATTTTGAGTAAATAGGTTGAATGCCTTTTTCCTTTTCTTTCATTCCAATAAATAATAGTCTGTACAATCTATTTTAGGTACATAATGATACATATTCCTTACCTTGATATTCAGCTAAAAGGAAAGAATGTGTACAATTAAAATAAGAAATTTAATGCAGCAATTTAAAGAAGGAAACTCTTAAATTTGCCCGGATTTAAGTTATTCTTGATTGATAGACAACTAATCTGGTGATGTAGTGCAATGGAGAACAAAAAACTTTTGTATTGAATTTGATTTGTTTTAGTTTGAGTATGAAATTGAGTTTCAACAAAAGTTTTGAATAGTGTTGCAGTTTAGTTTTGACTCAGATTCCAGTTATGAGGAAACATCTTACAAAAGCAAGAAAAACCGTTAACTAATAAATGATATTATTTATAAACTTGATTGGACAAAATTGGGGAAGGTCCACACATATATCACTATGAAGCAATTCAAAAATAGCAGATGTTTGAGGAGGAGAAGAACAAAGAAAAGTAGTTTATAACTATTAACACGAGCACATGCCTAGGAATGAAGGGAACTAGATCTGGTTTTGTATGAATTGAGCTGATGAAGAAGTTCAGGTTGAGTAGATGTGGATGGATGCTCTAGCTGTCTGTGCCAAAGAGCAGAATCAGAAGATGAGCTGAGAAAGGCAACTGCGTTGGATGAAGTCCTTGATGGCAGGGACCTAGGAGGAGAACTTTGTTGGTCATTGTGTCCTTAAGAATAAAACCCAAATTTATCAAATGTAATCTAATATGAATTTGATTTAGTAAGCTGATGAACTGAAAGCAAACTGTGGAGATATTTGAAACATGTAATAAGGGAGATAGATGAAGTTTACGACTTAGAATAGGTAATATTCTTTTACCGGTATCGGCAATGAGTAGAACCTGACCATTTCCAGAAGTAATTTGTTGGGAACCTATGTAAGGCTGGATGTGAGCGAGGTAATAAGAATTGGAGGTGAGATGTGACATTGCTCCTGAATCCAAAATCTAATCCTTTCCTGATGAGGATTGAGCCGCCATGCATGCTTAATGCGAGGGTTGATAAGCAAGATTAGTACGATGCCAACTTTGAACAGCTGAGCGTTGCACTTTAGCATAAATCTAGCAAGAAACCACAACAATAGATGTGCGGATGCCCTGAAGGAATTGGTGTTGGACCTAGTGTTTTTGTAAGAACCCCAAAATGTTGTGTTCCGGTTTCTGTTGGAGTTCCCTCGTTTAAAGAAGGGTTTGCCTCGCTCTTTAACAACAGTTAGTTCTAGTTGAGAGTCAATAAAATTGGTAAGTGTAAGTTCTTCTGTTTGGACATCAAGATTAATTTCTTCACTACAAAGTAGCGAGTAAAAAGCATCCAAGCTATAAGTTGCTGATTTGTTCAGATGGTAAGCCATTAAGAGTACAGAGTAAAATTATCTTCTGGGTGGCGGAGTTCCTGTACCTGTGATAGCATCTACCTTGTTTTTTTATTTCAGAAAGACGCTGAACCTTGGATTTATCTTTCATTATAACATGGTGCAATTCATTTTTTAAGCAGGATGATCCTAGAAAGATTTGAAGATTGCAAACGCCTTTCTATAGTTGCCCAAGTTTCCACGCATGAGTCAAGGTTAAGAGCATAAGGTTGGAGTGTGGGTGACATGGTGGAAGAGAGATCTGAAGCTAAGTTTTGATCCACAAGCATCCAGGTATTGCAAGATGGATTTGGAACAAAATTACTACTCTCACTAGCAATTTGACGAGCAGATTTCAGCCATGAACCATGAAGATGATCTTCAAAGCCATTTGCCTTGAATAGCTTAAGGATTTGAGATCGCCACACAAGATGATTGTCAGTGGAGAGCTGGATGTGTATGATTGACCTCATGTTTGTAATCAGAAATTTAAGTTAAGGAGGGGTAGAAACATTACTCATCTGGAGTTGTGTGGTAGAAGAAACTTTTACTGCAGATTTGATAGAGTCTGCCATAGTAAAAAGAAAAGGAAAAAGTAGAGAAGGATTGAATGAACCTCAGGGTATCACAGCTCTAATAACATGACAACAGACCACTACAGGAAAAAACAGATGTGCAAAAGGAATAACAGTATGGAAAACAGAATGCTGCTGTATAATTCTTCCTCACCTTTCATATGAAAACTACTTGGTATTTTATACAAGAGAGAAGAATGTAGAAGTGGGCCCAAACCTGTACAGAAGCAGAGACGATTATAAAGTTAAATGAAATCAATCCATTTGTTATAATATTACGGTGCGATTTATATTCAGAGTGACAGGTAAGCTGTAACTAAAAGCTTATTTCACTGCAGCATCTTCTATTTACTTGTCAAATAGATTCAACACCAGAAGCAACACTCATAGATAGGGCTAAATATGATTATGATAATCTCTTTTTGTCATTATAGCATTATTTTGTATTGCTCATATAGTCATATTGCGCACACACATGATATCATTATCACAGTCGTCTGGGCCTTCTTTAATAAATTATGGACTAAACTATAACTTGTCAATGTAGCATTTTGGCGATTTCTTAAATTTATGTTGCTTTTTATTCTTTGTGTGCATGCATTGTTGATATGCTAACTCTAGCTGAGTAATTTGTCGGCAACTTTTTTCCATTTTTTCGACTGCTTTTAGGGAAACTTTATTATTCCAGCATAATCCCACGACGTTAGAGCTGTCCAGCTAATAGTTGATTGCATTTGAAACCATTCTTGTTAGGGTATTTATGTAGTTCAGTTTGTTTAAATGGAAGTTTTTTGCATTATATTCTTTGGAAGTTTTTAGCTTTGTAAATAAGAGAAGTCAACCAGGCTGAACAAAATTAACTTTTTTATGTAACTGTAAGAATTCTGCAGTGAACGTTCGTTCAACTTTTATTTTATTGTCGTTTTCTACTTTATAGTGCAAAATTTTAACTAGAACAGTAAGCGATGAGACCAAATGTTACCACCATTAGTAGATTTCCCATTTTTTTAAGAATGTTATGTGCGCCTCAAAATTCTATTCAGGTAACTTTACAGAAAGCATTCACATATTAAATTTTTTTTTTTATGTGCTTTTAAATGAAACATTCTCAATCTATGTTTCTGAAATTTCTTGCACCTGTCTGATAAATAGATGATAGCAATCTGATTGACGCTTTGATCTGATAGGTTTATTCTGTACATTTCAAATGCAACAAGAAACTCCTACGTGAATATCCAAATCTATTCAATTACACAAAAGACATACCCCAAATTCCCGGCATCAGCGGCACCGTTAACATGGAACACATAAAGAAGCACTATTATGGAAGCCATCCTAATATTAATCCTCATGGTATCATTCCAATTGGTTCCAACATAGATTACTCTGCTTCTCATGACAGAGATAGGTTCAGTAATTAACATTGTTTCTGCTTACCATCGTTTGTATTAATTAGTCTTGTCAAAAGGAGAGATAAGGTCCTTGATATATGCTGCACTCTATGTTTGATTCTGACTCGTTTGTATTATTTAATGTTTGCTGTGACATATATTTGTCTGTTTATGTGTTACTAAAATAATTGCTCTTCCCCCTGAAATGTGTTATCTTAACATGTAGGAAGGCCTCTTATTATTACTATTATTTATCTAGTGGGGGGACTTTCATTTTAAAAATGACATTTTTCTTCAGCGCGGATGTGTTCAGATTTTCTCAACCAAATGTGAAATGTTAGACGTTCTTAGGAACTATTAAAATTTCTTCTGGCATGTGATAGTTTGGGAGCTTATTTGGGATTTCTTCTCAGATCGTCTTGAGTTATTATTGCTACATTCAATGATTATTAACGTGGAGGGACCATAATACTCCATGCCCAAGTGTTCCTAAATGTTTAATCTGCCATTCGTACATTAATATATCTAGATGATATCTGTGTATTTGGGCAACAATAAATGTGTCAACTTCTAGGAGACTAGTCGAAATTTGCTTTTTATTACTAGTTTGACTGTTTTTTAGTTCTTCTATCTTCTTCTTTTGTTTCAGCTCTTGCTCCATTTCACGGTTTAGCTATCCATATGGTATCAAAGACTTCTGCATAACAAACAACACCTTCTATCTTCTTCACCGTGATCCCATGGATGAATTAACAACCTCGCAGGTTAATCTTCTAGCCAACAATCTCTCCAATCTCCTCAAAATAGGTGAAATTATGATGTTCCCTTCTCTAAAGTTTTTGATATAAAATATCAAAAATATGATGAATGTGCAGCTAACAAATGATAACTACATCTAGCAACTACAAATCCAAAAAATATTCATTCCAAATAGCTTTGAAGGATTTCTTCCAATTCTAGTTCTATATCCCTCAATGCAAATCACAACAACGGTTGTTACATTACTCCACGCTCAATGCCCCAAAAAGCTTCTACTGGATCAAAATCTAGCCACAGCTTTATAATCCAGCATAAACCCTATCATACTCCTTTACATTTTCAATCTTCAATCCTGCAGATTTGTAGCACCCAAGAAAAATCACTACAAAATATTGCTCGATCTAGTCATCCATCTCAAGAATGAGCTCCATAACATTATCATGAAGAATCAAATCATGAACAATTCTCTCTCCTCTATCAAATGATTGGTTGACTACATTGTTAATGTGGGATCCAAAGTAGATAATGACATCATATTTCGCACACTTAATGGCCTTCCCTCTTGATACCAAGGCTTTAAGAAAACAATTTGCACCCAGCTCACCTCAACTCTATAAGCATTGATGACCTCCATTTATTAATATATAGTGACGAAATCAACAATCTGAATAAAAAAAACAACATACCACTCCCTTAAAGCATGGTGACTTATCAGCTACCTGTAGTCAAGCATCATTCCCCAATCATGATCATGGACAAAACAACTAGCACAAAGGTTTATATGTCTCTACTTGAAATAACAAAATCTAATAACACTCATATCATGTGTCAAATCTACGTAAAATTAAGTCATACAATTGTCATCTTTTGTTATTGCTGCAACCCTATAATACCCTTTCCAACACATCGAACCAATTAGTTGCCTCTTCAAGCTACGACACAATAGTCACCGCTAGAATGGTTGCTCGATATAGGAAACACCGCTCATCTAACCTCTTGGCTCGCAAATTTGTAGCAACCAACATCATACAGTGGCATCGACAAAGTCTTAGTTGGCAATAACTCCTCCCTTCCCATTATTAGACATGCAAAGGAATTCTCTCCACCCCCAGTCGTAAGCATCAGTTTTCTCCATTCAGATCATAATGGATGATCTGAAGAAGAGAGAAATAAAAAAATAAGGACATATGACAATAAAGACAAATGAGAGAAAGAATGTGGAGAATATTCGTAGGGTAAATCTCGCATGATAGCCTAAAAGCGTACGCCCAAAATGGGTTTGGATCGAAAAATGCTTTGGAACACATTCGTGAAGAAGAACCTACGAAAGCAACCAACAATTAGAGATTCAAGTTTGTATATTTGTTCTGGGGTCAAGATCAACTCTTAAGGGAACGTATCTTCTTGGTTAATTATATTTTGGGGAGCGCCCAAGAATACTCTTGATTAGAGGAGTTCTGCTTATATTTAGGTGACGACTAGTACAGAGTGTTACAAAGGAGGTTTACCTCATATGAACATCCCGTGCCTTTCAAGGCTCTTGCTAAGTCACAAAGCAGAGAGTGAGTCTCTCACATCCCAAATGGGTACAAGCTCATCGGTACACGAGACCTGCAAAGTAACCTGGTTGACTAATAGGGTCCACACTATGCTTCTAAAGCCAAAACAATCCATAAGGACATATGCTGAATCATCGTATCCTAAATGGGAGGCAATCTATATCAAGGCCTACGAGATGACATCGCTAAAGTGTCAAAAGGAGCGATAGGGCTCAAAAGGGGCTAGCAAAGGAAAGGAAGAAAAAAGTAATCATAATTGGTGAGAGATAGCCGAGTTAGGATACGACAGATCTGTTGTCCCAAGTTATTAAGCCCCCAAGTCTACCTGGTCGTGAAGGTAGTCGACCCAACGTAACCAAAGATCCCTTGTCAGCAATCTGTGAATTGCATCATCCAAGGGCATTTCAGTAGCCCTAAGACCAAGAGAAGGAAATTCTAAATCCTATAACCCTGTTTAGGAAGGAAGAGTAGAGGTTGGACCTATACCTGTCAAAATGGGGGGGGGGGGGGGGGGTGGAAAAGAGATGAGAGGTCTAGCTATAAAGCTGAAAACACTCTCAACAAAGGACTTACTTTCCGTCTGGGTCGGGGAAGCCGGGGAAGCATCTAACACTCTAAACGCACTAGATAACCACCTAAATAGAAATCTGTGATGGGCTAGTCAAGTTGGAGAAGCATAATGACTTCTCCTCGGGACATACAATATGATACAGTTGTCTAATAAGTCCAAAGCATGGAGGCCCTATTATTTTTGACATGGGTAAATGTCATGCTATACAACCCATTCAAAATGCCTAAAGGCCATGTAGGAAAGTAAAGACATATTTTGAAAAATATTGAATCTTTTAATCCTAAATTTTGATTAATCTTGAAACTTTTATGAGGATTTGTAATAAATTTACAATTTTGGGTTCTAAAGAGCCTAAATGATTCGCATGATTCCCAGACAAAGGCACAAAATAAAAAAGGCGAAACCAATGTCAAGCACATAAGCATGTAATAGGAAAAAGTAAAAGAAATGTCAAATGAAAATATAGAACAGGCCAACGTCGCTATGTCGACGACATCCCATGAAAGCAAGAAAGGTAGTCAAGCACCGCATAAGTACACACCTGGTCCTAATTTTATACAAGAATATGAATTTAAACTTAAGTTACGGGACACAAGTCTGCTGCTCATGGTCCCTCGTCATGCGGCTCTATGCGTCATATGCCCTGAAGCCTGCACCTGTACCTTATTTTGGATGCATACTCGATCCTAAGGACTTTATCAAATACATAAAAGACAAAAGGAAGACTCGACTTGCATGAAAACAACATTAACATCAAAAGCTATGTACATGCAACACATATTAGCCATGCCTGACAGGAGGAGTTTAACAGCACTTGTAGAAAAGAGTTACTCATAATCATTACATGTTCCTCCATGTTACTCGTGTGTGTGTGTTTAGGTATGTTTCCCTGCAAGAAGACCGACCTAATATACTACTGCACATATCCCAAAACTCGGCAAACATGCAAGCACACCAAAAACACCAAAGGTGATGTTTGGCTAGGACAACTAAATCAATAGAGAACTATAGCCAAGTCATCGAAAATGACTACCCAACATCCTAGTCCTTAGCCTAAAACACCATCTAATGTATAGTGCCCTTTCTCAGCATCTAAGTGAGTGCAGAGTTAAGTCAAAAGGCTAGTGTATGTTTTAACGGGTTTGCCATCCGCGACCCCGCTTAAGGATCTAAGGATTCTAAGAGGTTTAACTAGATGCAGGTTTTGTAAAAAAACTTTTACAAAAATAGACCTCATGTACGATCTAAGCTAAATATGCAAGTAATTTCAATGTAAGTTTTGAAAATATGATGTATAAAAGTAGTAAAAATATAGATTTTTACACTTTTGAAAATAAGGCCTAAGAAAGGAAAAGTCTAAGTAGCACTATTAGACCCCTTGCGACCTTCACACAACATATGCGTGCAAATCACGGTGTGGTAGCTAGTATTGCCCTTCGAGGCATCTTCGTAGGCAATACTCGCTACCCCATCATGATCAACAACAGGTCACTCAACTAACTGGCCAAATTCATTATCGAGACAACCAAAAAGGCATATGCAAATGAGAAGTGATCTAGTGCGATGTAATCTTCCTAATAGAGTAGGAATGATCGAAAGATGACAAACATTTGCCACTAGTATATGGAGGAAAATACTAATGACGAATGTGCCGACAATGTAGTGTGATTCTGACCGCGACTTTATATATGCTTAAAAATATAAGTAATTAATATTGCTACTAAAATATTTAATTCCTCAGCAACTGTACCAAAACTTAATAACAGTTATAGATTTGATAAAGATGTATGTATAAAATATTCAATAATTGTAAAGTCACACTTATCAACGCAAGTATACGTATCGCTCAAGTAATATAGGGCCTAATGGAGTCCTAGATATCGATCCCACAGGGAGTAATATTAGAACTACAAATTAAGACTTTAGAAAAGCAATACTTTAATCACAACAATGGAATTCAATTTGCTTATCTGTCATTAATAGGCAATTGAAATAAATATGTAATTTAATAACTATTAAATAACTAAATATACTAATGAAGTTTTTAATGTGATATTCAATATACAAGAAAACATTGTTTTGTGTCAAATAGGACAAATCTTATTCTTTACCTTTTGGTCAATGCATGAAGAACATTGACTAATCCTACGCTTATTTACTGAATATGTGTCTAGGCTGGGAGGGTACCGGCTCTCACTTCGGAGCTCCCACGTTCCCCTCGCCTGAGGGCTAACATCTAC